>NW_021315621.1:0-980 GCF_002162155.2 Triticum dicoccoides | reverse complement strand
TTCAAGCACATCAACCGGGCCTGCCCGAAAGATCATTTTCCTCTCCCTCGCATAGATCAAATTGTTGACTCGACCGCGGGATGCGAGAGGCTGTCTTTTCTAGATGCCTACTCCGGGTACCACCAGATCCGTCTGTATGGACCCGACGAGGTAAAAACAGCTTTCATCACTCCATTCGGGTGCTTCTGCTATATCACCATGCCATTCGGCCTCAAGAATGCCGGAGCCACATTTATGCGAATGATTCAGAAGTGTCTACTCACTCAAATCAGTCGGAATGTGGAAGCATATATGGATGATATTGTTGTCAAGTCACGAAAAGGTTCCGACCTGCTCGCTGATCTCGCCGAAACATTTGCCAACCTCAGAAGATATGATATCAAGCTCAATCCATCAAAGTGCACATTTGGAGTTCCTGGTGGCAAGTTACTCGGTTTTCTCGTTTCCGAACGGGGAATCGACGCTAACCCAGAGAAGATTGGCACTATTCTCCGAATGAAACGCCCTGTGCGAGTACACGATGTCCAGAAGCTTACTGGATTCTTGGCCGCATTAAGTCGATTCATCTCACGACTCGGTGAAAAGGCATTGCCTCTTTACCGACTGATGAAGAAGACAGACAAGTTCGAGTGGACTCCAGAAGCTGATGCAGCGTTTGCCGAGCTAAAAGCTCTGCTCTCCACCCAGCCGGTGCTTGCTGCTCCAATCAGCAAAGAGCCTCTGTTGCTCTATATCGCAGCCACAGGACAAGTCGTCAGTACTGTGCTTACGGTCGAGCGGGAAGAAGAAGGAAAAGCTCTCAAAGTTCAGCGCCCAGTGTATTATTTGTCTGAAGTCTTGACTCCATCCAAGCAGAGATATCCTCATTATCAGAAGCTTGTGTATGGAATATACATGACCACAAAGAAGGTTGCTCATTATTTTTCTGATCATTCCATCACAGTCGTCAACGACGCTCCACTATCAGAGATTTTGCACAA
>NW_021315620.1:0-1368 GCF_002162155.2 Triticum dicoccoides | reverse complement strand
GCTTCCGCTTAGCGATCTACAAGGGTATGTAGATGCACTCTCTTTCTACTCGTTGCTGGTCTCTCCATAGATAGATCTTGGTGACACGTAGGAAAATTTTGAATTTCTGCTACGTTCCCCAACAGTGGCATCATGAGCTAGGTCTATTGCGTAGATTCTTTGCACGAGTAGAACACAAAGTAGTTGTGGGCGTTGATGTTGTTCAATATGCTTACCGTTACTAGTCCAATCTTGTTTCGACGGTATTGTGGGATGAAGCGGCCCGGACCGACCTTACACGTACTCTTACGTGAGACAGGTTCCACCGATTGACATGCACTTGGTGCATAAGGTGGCTAGCGGGTGCCAGTCTCTCCCACTTTAGTCGGAACGGATTCGATGAAAAGGGTCCTTATGAAGGGTAAATAGCAATTGGCATATCACGTTGTGGTCTTGCGTAGGTAAGAAACATTCTTGCTAGAAACCCATAGCAGCCACGTAAGACATGCAACAACAATTAGAGGACGTCTAACTTGTTTTTGCAGGGTATGCTATGTGATGTGATATGGCCAAGAAGAATGTGATGAATGATATGTGATGTATGAGATTGATCATGTTCTTGTAATAGGATTCACGACTTGCATGTCGATGAGTATGACAACCGGCAGGAGCCATAGGAGTTGTCTTTATTTATTGTATGACCTGCGTGTCATTGAAGAACGCCATGTAAACTACTTTACTTTATTGCTGAACGCGTTAGTCATAGAAGTAGAAGTAGTCGTTGGCGTGACAACTTCATGAAGACACGATGATGGAGATCATGATGATGGAGATCATGGTGTCGTGCCGGTGACGATGATGATCATGGAGCCCCGAAGATGAAGATCAAAAGGAGCAAAATGATATTGGCCATATCATGTCACTATTTGATTGCATGTGATTTTTATCATGTTTATGCATCTTGTTTGCTTAGGACGACGGTAGTAAATAAGATGATCCCTTACAAAATTTCAAGAAGTGTTCTCCCCTAACTGTGCACCGTTGCTACAGTTCGTCGCTTCTAAGCACCACGTGATGATCGGGTGTGATGGATTCTTACGTTCACATACAACGGGTGTAAGACAGTTTTACACAGCGAAAACACTTAGGGTTAACTTGACGAGCCTAGCATGTGCAGACATGGCCTCGGAACACGGAGACCGAAAGGTCGAGCATGAGTCGTATGGTAGATACGATCAACATGAAGATGTTCACCGATGATGACTAGTCCGTCTCACGTGATGATCGGACACGGCCTAGTTGACTCGGATCATGTGATCACTTAGATGACCAGAGGGATGTCTATCTAAGTGGGAGTTCATAAGATGAACTTAATTATCCTGAACATAG
>NW_021315619.1:9389-12104 GCF_002162155.2 Triticum dicoccoides | reverse complement strand
ACGACGTCCGCCTCGACTCGCGTTACGCTAAGACAGGTTGGCACTGGTTTCACGTGCTCGTCTCGGCGTCCGTCGTCGTTACCGCGACGACGTCCGCCTCGACTCGCGTTACGCTAAGACAGGGAGGCAATGGTTTCACGTGCTCGTCTCGGCGTCCGTCGTCGTTACCGCGACGACGTCCGCCTCGACTCGCGTTACGCTAAGACAGGGAGGCACTGGTTTCACGTGCTCGTCTCGGCGTCCGTCGTCGCTACCGCGACGACGTCCGCCTCGACTCACTTACGCTAAGACAGGGTTGCAGTACTGTCACGTGCTCGTCTCGGCGTCTGTCGTCGCTACCGCGACGACGTCTGCCTCGACTCACGTTACGCTAATACAGGGTGGCAATGGTGTCACGTGCTCATCTCGGCGTCCATCGTTGCTACCGAGCCGATGTCCGCCTCGACTCGCGTTACGCTAAGACAGGGAGGCACTGGTGTTTACGTGCTCGTCTCGGCGTCCGTCGTCGCTACTGCGACGACGTCCGCCTCGACTCGCTTACGCTAAGACAGGGTTGCGGTACTGTCACGTGCTCGTCTCGGCGTCTGTCGTCGCTACCGCGATGACGTCTGCCTCGACTCGCGTTACGCTAAGACAGGGTGGCAATGGTGTCACGTGCTCGTCTCGGCGTCCGTCGTCGCTACCGCGACGACGTCCGCCTCGACTCGCGTTACGCTAAGACAGGTTGACACTGGGGTCCCGTGCTCGTCTCGTCGTCCGTCATCGCTACCGCGACGACGTCCGCCTCGACTCGTGTTACGCTAAGACAGGTTGGCAATGGTGTCACGTGCTCGTCTCAGCGTCCGTTGTCGCTACCGCGACGACGTCCGCCTCGACTCGCGTTACGCTAAAAAAGGGAGGCAGTGCTGTCACGTGCTCGTCTCAGCGTCCGTCGTCGCCACCGCAACGACGTCCGCCTCGACTCGCGTTACGCTAAGACAGGTTGGCACTGGTTTCACGTGCTCGTCTCGGCGTCCGTCGTCGTTACCGCGACGACGTCCGCCTCGACTCGCGTTACGCTAAGACAGGGAGGCAATGGTTTCACGTGCTCGTCTCGGCGTCCGTCGTCGTTACCGCGACGACGTCCGCCTCGACTCGCGTTACGCTAAGACAGGGAGGCACTGGTTTCACGTGCTCGTCTCGGCGTCCGTCGTCGCTACCGCGACGACGTCCGCCTCGACTCACTTACGCTAAGACAGGGTTGCAGTACTGTCACGTGCTCGTCTCGGCGTCTGTCGTCGCTACCGCGACGACGTCTGCCTCGACTCACGTTACGCTAATACAGGGTGGCAATGGTGTCACGTGCTCGTCTCGGCGTCCGTCGTCGCTACCGCGACGACGTCCGCCTCGACTCGCGTTATCCTAAGACAGGGTGGCACTGGTGTCATGTGCTCGTCTCGGCGTCTGTCGTCGCTACCGCGACAACGTCCGCCTTGACTCGCGTTACGCTAAGACAGGGAGGCAGTGGTGTCACGTGCTCGTCTCGGCGTCCGTCGTCGCTACCGCGATGACTTCCGCCTCGACTCGCGTTACGCTAAGACAGGGTGGAAATGGTGTCACGTGCTCGTCTCGGCCTCCGTCCTCGCTACCGCGACGATGTCTGCCTCAACTCGCGTTACGCTAAGACAAGGTGGCAGTGGTGTCACGTGCTCGTCTCGGCGTCCGTCGTCGCTACCGCGACGACGTCCGCCTCGACTCGCATTACGCTAAGACAGGGTGGCAGTGGTGTCACGTGCTCGTCTCCGCGTCCGTCGTCGCTACCGCGACAACGTCTGCCTCGACTCGCGTTACGCTAAGATAGGGTGGCAGTGGTGTCACATGCTCGTCTCGGTGTCCGTCGTCGCTACCGCGACGATGTCCGCCTCGACTTGCGTTACGCTAAGACAGGGTTGCAGTGCTGTCACGTGCTCGTCTCGGCCTCCATCGTCGCTACGCGACGACGTCCGCCTCGACTCGCGTTACGCTAAGACAGGGTGGCACTGGTGTCACGTGCTTGTCTCGGCGTCCGTCGTCATTACCGCGACGACGTCCGCCTCGACTCGCGTTACGCTAAGACAGGGAGGCACTGGTGTCACGTGCTCGTCTCGGCGTCCGTCGTCGCTGCCGCGACGACGTCCGCCTCGACTCGCTTACGCTAAGACAGGGTTGCAGTACTGTCACGTGCTCGTCTCGGCGTTTGTCGTCGCTACCGCGACGACGTCTGCCTCGACTCGCGTTACGCTTATACAGGGTGGCAATGGTGTCACGTGCTCGTCTCGGCGTCCGTCGTCGCTACCGCGACGACGTCCGCCTCGACTCGCGTTATGCTAAGACAGGGTGGCACTGGTGTCACGTGCTCGTCTCGGCGTCCGTCGTCGCTACCGCGACGACGTCCGCCTCGACTCGCGTTACGCTAAGACAGGGTGACACTGGTGTCCCGTGCTCGTCTCGTCGTCCGTCGTCGCTACCGTGACGACGTCTGCCTCGACTCGCGTTACGCTAAGACAGGTTGGCAATGGTGTCATGTGCTCGTCTCGGCTTCAGTCGTCGCTACCGCGACGACGTCCGCCTCGACTCGCGTTACGCTAAAAATGGGAGGCAGTGCTGTCACGTGCTCGTCTCGGCGTCCGTCGTCGCTACCGCCACGACGTCCGCCTCGACTCGCGTTACGCTAAGACAGGGTGGCACTGGTGTCAC
>NW_021315619.1:7947-9379 GCF_002162155.2 Triticum dicoccoides | reverse complement strand
GTGCTCGTCTCGGCGTCCGTCGTCGCTACCCCAACGACGTCCGCCTCGATTTGCGTTACGCTAAGACAGGGTGGCACTGGTGGCACATGCTCGTCTCGGCGTCCGTCGTCGCTACCGCGATAACGTCCGCCTCGACTCGCGTTATGCTAAGACAGGGAGGCAGTGGTGCCACGTGCTCGTCTCGGCGTCCGTCGTCGCTACCGCGACGACTTCCGCCTCGACTCGCGTTACGCTAAGACAGGGTGGAAATGGTGTCACGTGCTCGTCTCGGCGTCCGTCGTCGCTACCTTGACGACGTCCGCCTCGACTCGCATTACGCTAAGACAGGGTGGCAGTGGTGTCACGTGCTCGTCTCCGCGTCCGTCGTCGCTACCGCGACGACGTCTGCCTCGACTCGCGTTACGCTAAGATAGGGTGGCAGTGGTGTCACGTGCTCGTCTCGGTGTCCGTCGTGGCTACAGCGACGACGTCCTCCTCGACTCGCTTACGCTAAGACAGGGTTGCAGTACTGTCACGTGCTCGTCTCGGCGTCTGTCGTCGCTACCGCGACGACGTCCGCCACGACTCGCTTTACGCTAAGACAGGTTGGCACTGGTGTCACGTGCTCGTCTCGGCCTCCATCGTCGTTACGCGACGACGTCCGCCTCGACTCGCGTTATGTTAAGACAGGGTGGCACTGGTGTCACGTGCTTGTCTCGGCGTCCGTCGTCATTTCCGCGACGACGTCCGCCTCGACTCGCGTTACGCTAAGACAGGGAGGCACTAGTGTCACGTGCTCGTCTCGGCGTCCGTCGTCGCTACCGCGACGACGTCCGCCTCGACTCGCTTACGCTAAGACAGGGTTGCAGTACTGTCACGTGCTCGTCTCGGCGTCTGTCGTCGCTACCGCGACGACGTCCGCCTCGACTCGCGTTACGCTAAGACAGGTTGGCACTGGTGTCACGTGCTCGTCTCGGCGTCCGTCGTCGCTATCGCGACGACGTCCGCCTCGACTCACGTTTTTCTAAGACAGGGTGACACTGGTGTCCCGTGCTCGTCTCATCGTCCGTCGTCGCTACCACGATGACGTCCGCCTCGACTCGCGTTACGCTAAGGCAGGTTGGCAATGGTGTCACATGCTCGTCTCGGCGTCCGTCGTCGCTACCGCGACGACGTCCGCCTCGACTCGCGTTAGGCTAAGACAGGGTGGCACTGGTGTCACGTGCTCGTCTCGGCGTCCGTCGTCGCTATCGCGACGACGTCCCCCTCGACTCGCGTTACGCTAAGACAGGATGGCAATGGTGTCACGTGCTCGTCTCGGCGTCCGTCGTCGTTACCGCGACGACGTCCGCCTCGACTCGCGTTACGCTAAGACAGGGTGGCACTGGTGTCACGTGCTCGTCTCGGCGTCCGTCGTTGCTACCGCGACGACGTCCGCCTCGACTCGCTTACG
>NW_021315619.1:6704-7937 GCF_002162155.2 Triticum dicoccoides | reverse complement strand
GTCCGCCTCGACTCGCATTACGCTAAGACAGGGTGACACTGGTGTCCCGTGCTCGTCTCGTCTTCCATCGTCGCTACCGCGACGACGTCCGCCTCGACTCGCGTTACGCTAAGACAGGTTGGCAATGGTGTCACGTGCTCATCTCGGCGTCAGTCGTCGCTACCGCGACGACGTCCGCCTCGACTCGCGTTACGCTAAAAAAGGGAGGCAGTGCTGTCACGTGCTCGTCTCGGCGTCCATCGTCGCTACCGCAACGACGTCCGCCTCGACTTGCGTTACGCTAAGACAGGGTGGCACTGGTGTCACGTGCTCGTCTCGGCATCCGTCGTCGCTACCGCGACAACGTCCGCCTCGACTCGCGTTACGCTAAGACAGGGAGGCAGTGGTGTCACGTGCTCGTCTCGGTGTCCGTCGTCGCTACCGCGACGACGTCCGCCTCGACTCGCGTTACGCTAAGACAGGGTTGCAGTGCTGTCACGTGCTCGTCTCGGCCTCAAACGTCGCTAAGCGACGATGTCCGCCTCGACTCGCGTTACGCTAATACAGGGTGGCAATGGTGTCACGTGCTCGTCTCGGCGTCCGTCGTCGCTACCGCGACGACGTCCGCCTCGACTCGCGTTATGCTAAGACAGGGTGGCACTGGTGTCACGTGCTCGTCTCGGCGTCCGTCGTCGCTACCGCGACGACGTCCGCCTCGACTCGCATTACGCTAAGACAGGGTGACACTGGTGTCCCGTGCTCGTCTCGTCTTCCATCGTCGCTACCGCGACGACGTCCGCCTCGACTCGCGTTACGCTAAGGCAGGTTGGCAATGGTGTCACGTGCTCATCTCGGCGTCAGTCGTCGCTACCGCGACGACGTCCGCCTCGACTCGCGTTACGCTAGAAAAGGGAGGCAGTGCTGTCACGTGCTCGTCTCGGCGTCCATCGTCGCTACCGCAACGACGTCCGCCTTGACTTGCGTTACGCTAAGACAGGGTGGCACTGGTGTCACGTGCTCGTCTCGGCATCCGTCGTCGCTACCACGACAACGTCCGCCTCGACTCGCGTTACGCTAAGACAGGGAGGCAGTGGTGTCACGTGCTCGTCTCGGCGTCCGTCGTCGCTACCGCGACGACTTCCGCCTCGACTCGCGTAACGCTAAGACAGGGTGGAAATGGTGTCACGTGCTCATCTTGGCCTCCGTCCTCGCTACCGCGACGACGTCCGCCTCGACTCGCGTTACGCTAAGACA
>NW_021315619.1:4942-6190 GCF_002162155.2 Triticum dicoccoides | reverse complement strand
CTAAGACAGGGAGGCAGTGGTGTCACGTGCTTGTTTCGGCGTCCATCATTGCTACCGCGACGACGTCCGCCTCGACTCGCGTTACGCTAAGACAGGGAGGCACTGGTGTCACGTGCTCGTCTCGGCATCCGTCGTCGCTACCGCGACGACGTCCGCCTCGACTCGCATTACGCTAAGACAGGGTGACACTGGTGTCCCGTGCTCGTCTCGTCTTCCATCGTCGCTACCGCGACGACGTCCGCCTCGACTCGCGTTACGCTAAGATAGGTTGGCAATGGTGTCACGTGCTCATCTCGGCGTCAATCGTCGCTACCGCGACGACGTCCGCCTCGACTCGCGTTACGCTAAAAAAGGGAGGCAGTGCTATCACGTGCTCGTCTCGGCGTCCGTCGTCGCTACCGCAACGACGTCCGCCTCGACTTGCGTTACGCTAAGACAGGGTGGCACAGGTGTCACGTGCTCGTCTCGGCATCCGTCGTCGCTACCGCGACAACGTCCGCCTCAACTCGCGTTACGCTAAGACAGGGAGGCAGTGGTGTCACGTGCTCGTCTCGGCGTCCGTCGTCGCTACCGCGACGACTTCCGCCTCGACTCGCGTAACGCTAAGACAGGGTGGAAATGGTGTCACGTGCTCGTCTCGGCCTCCGTCCTCGCTACCGCGACGACGTCCGCCTCGACTCGCGTTACGCTAAGACAAGGTGGCAGTGGTGTCACGTGCTCGTCTCGGCGTCCGTCGTCGCTACCGCGACGACGTCCGCCTCGACTCGCATTGCGCTAAGACAGGGTGGCAGTGGTGTCACGTGCTCGTCTCCGCGTCCGTCGTCGCTACCGCGACGACGTCTGCCTCGACTCGCGTTACGCTAAGATAGGGTGGCAGTGGTGTCACGTGCTCGTCTCGGTGTCCGTCGTCGCTACCGCGACGACGTCCGCCTCGACTCGCGTTACGCTAAGACAGGGTTGCAGTGCTGTCACGTGCTCGCCTCCGCCTCCATCGTCGCTACGCGACGACGTCCGCCTCGACTCGCGTTATGCTAAGACAGGGTGGCACTGGTGTCATGTGCTCGTCTCGGCCTCCGTCGTTGCTATCGCGACGACGTCCGCCTCGACTCGCGTTTTTCTAAGACAGGGTGACACTGGTGTCCCGTGCTCGTCTCGTCGTCCGTTGTCGCTACCACGACGACGTCCGCCTCGACTCGCGTTACGCTAAGGCAGGTTGGCAATGGTGTCACGTGCTCGTCTCGGCGTCCG
>NW_021315619.1:4636-4932 GCF_002162155.2 Triticum dicoccoides | reverse complement strand
TCGTCGCTACCGCGACGACGTCTGCCTCGACTCGTGTTACGCTAAGACAGGTTGGCAATGGTGTCACGTGCTCGTCTCGGCGTCCGTCGTCGCTACCGCGACGACGTCCGCCTCGACTCGTGTTACGCTAAGACAGGATGGCAATGGTGTCACGTGCTCGTCTCGGCGTCCGTCGTCGTTACCGCGACGACGTCCGCGTCGACTCGCGTTACGCTAAGACAGGGTGGCACTGGTGTCACGTGCTCGTCTCCGCCTCCATCGTCGCTACGCGACGACGTCCGCCTCGACTCGCGTTA
>NW_021315619.1:3597-4626 GCF_002162155.2 Triticum dicoccoides | reverse complement strand
GCTAAGACAGGGTGGCACTGGTGTCACGTGCTTGTCTCGGCGTCCGTCGTCATTACCGCGACGACGTCCACCTCGACTCGCGTTACGCTAAGACAGGGAGGCACTGGTGTCACGTGCTCGTCTCGGCGTCCGTCGTCGCTACCGCGACGACGTCCGCCTCGACTCGCTTACGCTAAGACAGGGTTGCAGTACTGTCACGTGCTCGTCTCGGTGTCTGTCGTCGCTACCGCGACGACGTCCACCTCGACTCGCGTTACGCTAAGACGGGGTGGCAATGGTGTCACGTGCTCTTCTCGGCGTCCGTCGTCGCTACCGCAACGACGTCCGCCTCGACTCGCGTTATGCTAAGACAGGGTGGCACTGGTGTCATGTGCTCGTCTCGACGTCCGTCGTCGCTATCGCGACGACGTCCGCCTCGACTCGCGTTTTTCTAAGACAGGGTGATACTGGTGTCCCGTGCTCGTCTCGTCGTCCGTCGTCGCTACCACGACGACGTCCTCCTCGACTCGCGTTACGCTAAGGCAGGTTGGCAATGGTGTCACGTGCTCGTCTCGGCGTTCGTCGTCGCTACCGCGACGACGTCCGCCTCGACTCGCGTTAGGCTAAGACAGGGTGGCAATGGTGTCACGTGCTCGTCTCGGCGTCCGTTGTCGCTATCGCGACGACGTCCACCTCGACTCGCCTTACGCTAAGACAGGGTGACACTGGTATCCCGTGCTCGTCTCGTTGTCCGTCGTCGCTACCGCGACGACGTCTGCCTCGACTCGTGTTACGCTAAGACAGGTTGGCAATGGTGTCACGTGCTCGTCTCGGCGTCCGTCGTCGCTACCGCGACGACGTCCGCCTCGACTCGTGTTACGCTAAGACAGGATGGCAATGGTGTCACGTGCTCGTCTCGGCGTCCGTCGTCGTTACCGCGACGACGTCCGCGTCGACTCGCGTTACGCTAAGACAGGGTGGCACTGGTGTCACGTGCTCGTCTCCGCCTCCATCGTCGCTACGCGACGACGTCCGCCTCGACTCGCGTTA
>NW_021315619.1:3071-3587 GCF_002162155.2 Triticum dicoccoides | reverse complement strand
ACTCGCGTTACGCTAAGACAGGGTGGCACTGGTGTCACATGCTCGTGTCGTCGTCCGTCGTCGCTACCGCGACGACGGCCGCCTCGACTCGCGTTACGCTAAGACAGGGAGGCAGTGGTGTCACGTGCTCGTCTCGGCGTTCGTCGTTGCTACCGCGACGACTTCTGCCTCGACTCACGTTACGACTAAGACAGGGTGGCAATGGTGTCACGTGCTCGTCTCGGCCTCCGTCCTTGCTACCACGACGACGTCCGCCTCGACTCGCCTTACGCTAAGACAAGGTGGCACAGGTGTCACGTGCTTGTCTCGGCGTCCGTCCTCGCTACCGCGACGACGTCCGCCTCGACTCACGTTACGCTAAGACAGGGAGGCACTGGTGTCACGTGCTCGTCTCGGCGTCCGTCGTCGCTACCGCGAGGACGTCCGCCTCGACTCGCGTTACGCTAAGACAGGGTGGCACTGGTGTCATGTGGTCGTCTCAAGGTCCGTCGTTGCTACCGCGACGACGTCCGCCTC
>NW_021315619.1:0-1306 GCF_002162155.2 Triticum dicoccoides | reverse complement strand
GCGTTTTTCTAAGACAGGGTGACACTGGTGTCCCGTGCTCGTCTCGTTGTCCGTCGTCGCTACCACGACGACATCCGCCTCGACTCGCGTTACGCTAAGACAGGGTGGCACTGGTGTCACGTGCTCGTCTCGGCGTCCGTCGTTGCTACTGCGACGACGTCTACCTCGACTCGCGTTACGCTCAGGCAGGGTGGCATTGGTATCACGTGCTCGTCTGGGCTTCCTTCATCGCTACCGCGACGACGTCCGCCTTGACTCGCGTTACGCTAAGACAGGGTGGCACTGGTGTCACGTGCTCGTGTCGTCGTCCGTCGTCGCTACCGCGACGACGGCCGCCTCGACTCGCGTTACGCTAAGACAGGGAGGCAGTGGTGTCACCTGCTCGTCTCGGCGTTCGTCGTCGCTACCGCGACGACTTCCGCCTCGACTCACGTTACGCTAAGACAGGGTGGCAATGGTGTCACGTGCTCGTCTCGGCCTCCGTCCTTGCTACCGCGACGACGTCCGCCTCGACTCGCGTTATGCTAAGACAAGGTGGCAGTGGTGTCACGTGCTTGTCTCGGTGTCCGTTGTCGCTACCGCGACGACGTCCGCCTCGACTCGCGTTACGCTAAGACAGGGAGGCACTGGTGTCACGTGCTCGTCTCGGTGTCCGTCGTCGCTACCGCGACGACGTCCGCCTTGACTCGCGTTACGCTAAGACAGGGTGGCACTGGTGTCATGTGGTCGTCTCGGCGTCCGTCGTTGCTACCGCGACGACGTCCGCCTCGACTCGCGTTACGCTAAGGCAGGGTGGCACTGGTATCACGTGCTCGTCTCGGCGTCCGTCGTCGCTACCGCGACGACGTCCGCCTCGACTCGCGTTACGCTAAGACAGGGTGGCACTGGTGTCCCGTGCTCCTCTCGGCGTCCGTCGTCGCTACCGCAACGACGTCCGCCTCGACTCGCGTTACGCTAAGACAGGGAGGCAGTGGTGTCACGTACTCGGCTCGGCGTCCGTCGTCGCTACCGCGAGGACGTCCGCATCGACTCGCGTTACGCTAAGAAAGGGTGGCACTGGTGTCACGTGCTCGTCTCGGCATCCGTCGTCGCTACCGCGACGACGTCTGCCTCGACTCGCATTATGCTAAGACTGGGAGGCAGTGGTGTCACGTGCTCGTCTCGGCGGCCGTCGTCGCTACCGCGACGACGTCCCCCTCGACTCGCGTTACGCT
This sequence comes from Triticum dicoccoides, assembly GCF_002162155.2. Taxonomy (NCBI): domain Eukaryota; kingdom Viridiplantae; phylum Streptophyta; class Magnoliopsida; order Poales; family Poaceae; genus Triticum; species Triticum dicoccoides. The sequence goes on along the minus strand of NW_021315619.1, from coordinate 92 downwards.
AAGACAGGGAGGCAGTGGTCTCACGTGCTCGTCTCGGCGTCCGTCGTCGCAACCGCGACAACGTCCGCATCGACTCGCGTTACGCTAAGACA
>NW_021315618.1:0-1446 GCF_002162155.2 Triticum dicoccoides | reverse complement strand
ACGTGTCCGTCGTCAACACTGAAAGTTTTGGCCAATTCTGACCCGTTTCGTGGACTATTACTCGTCGTTTTGGTGTACCGAAGCGATTTCCATAGTTGTTGAACCCCGAGGTGCGCTTACGTGTCGGTCATCAACACTCGCAGTTTTGGCCAATTCTGGCCTATTTCATGGCCTATTACTCACTGTTTTGGGGTCCTAAAGAGATTTCCATGGTTGTCGAACCCCAAGATGTGCTTACGTGTTGGTCGTCAAGAATCGCAGTCTGGGCCGATTTTGGCCCATTTCTTGGACTATTACTCAGTTTTGGTTTCCCGAAGTGATTTCCACGATTGACGAACCCCTGGGTGCATTTACGTGTCGGTCATCAGCACTCACAATTTTGGTCGATTCTGGTCCGTTTCGTGTACTATTACTCACTGTTTTGGGGTCCCAGAGCGATTTGCACTATTGACGATCCCCGGGGTGCGTTTACGTGTCCGTCGTCAACACTGAAAGTTTTGGCCAATTCTGACCCGTTTCGTGGACTATTACTCGTCGTTTTGGTGTACCGAAGCGATTTCCATAGTTGTTGAACCCCGAGGTGCGCTTACGTGTCGGTCATCAACACTCGCAGTTTTGGCCAATTCTGGCCTATTTCATGGCCTATTACTCACTGTTTTGGGGTCCTAAAGAGATTTCCATGGTTGTCGAACCCCAAGATGTGCTTACGTGTTGGTCGTCAAGAATCGCAGTCTGGGCCAATTTTGGCCCATTTCTTGGACTATTACTCAGTTTTGGGTTCCCGAAGTGATTTCCACGATTGACGAACCCCTGGGTGCATTTACGTGTCGGTCATCAGCACTCACAATTTTGGCCGATTCTGGTCCGTTTCGTGTACTATTACTCACTGTTTTGGGGTCCCAGAGCGATTTGCACTATTGACGATCCCCGGGGTGCGTTTACGTTTCGTCGTCAACACTAAAAGTTTTGGCCAATTCTGACCCGTTTCGTGGACTATTACTCGTCGTTTTGGTGTACCGAAGCGATTTCCATAGTTGTTGAACCCCGAGGTGCGCTTACGTGTCGGTCATCAACACTCGCAGTTTTGGCCAATTCTGGGCTCTTTCATGGACTATTACTCACTGTTTTGGGGTCCCGAAGTGATTTCCATGGTTGTCGGACCCCCTGATGTGCTTATGTGTTGCTCTTCAAGACTCTCAGTCTGGGCCGATTCTAGCCCGTTTCGTGGACTATTACTCACTGTCTTGTGGTCCCGGAGTGATTTCCACGATTAACGAACTTAACCCCAGGGTGCGTTTATGTGCCGGTCAGCAACACTCACAGTTTTTGTCGATTCTGCCCCGTTTAATGGCCTATTACTCATTGTTTTGAGGTCTCGGAGTGACTTCCCCGATTAAGGAACCCCAGGGTGCATTTAAGTGTCGATCATCAGCACTCACTATTTTG
>NW_021315617.1:0-1067 GCF_002162155.2 Triticum dicoccoides | reverse complement strand
GAAATGTGGAATCGTTTCACAGCTCACGCCGCCTGGAACACCTCAGCGAAACGGTGTGTCCAAACGTCGTAATCGCACTCTATTGGATATGGTGCGGTCTATGATGTCTCTTACCGATTTACCGCTATCATTTTGGGGATACGCTCTAGAGACAGCTACATTCACTTTAAATAGGGCACCGTCTAAATCCGTTGAGACGACACCGTATGAATTATGGTTTGGAAAGAAACCTAAGCTGTCGTTTCTAAAAGTTTGGGGATGCGAAGCTTATGTCAAGAAACTTCAACCTGAAAAGCTCGAACCCAAGTCGGAAAAATGCGTATTCATAGGATACCCTAAGGAAACTGTAGGGTATACCTTCTACTTAAGATCCGAAGGCAAGATCTTTGTCGCCAAGAACGGATGCTTTCTGGAAAAAGAGTTTCTCTCGAAAGAAGTAAGTGGGAGGAAAGTAGAACTCGATGATGTACTACCTCTTGAGCGGGATAGTGACGCAGCACATGAAACCGTTCCTGTGATGCCCACACCAACTGAAGAGGAAAACCATGATAATGATCAAGGTACTTCGGATCAAGTTACTGCTGAACTTCGTAGGTCCACAAGGACACGTTCCACACCAGAGTGGTACAGCAACCCTGTCCTGGAAATCATGTTGTTAGACAACAATGAACCTTCGAACTATGAAGAAGCAATGGCGGGCCCGGATTCCAACAAATGGCTTGAAGCCATGAAATCCGAGATAGAATCCATGTATGAAAACAAAGTATGGACTTTGACAGACTTGCCCGATGATCGGCGAGCGATAGAAAACAAATGGATCTTTAAGAAGAAGACGGACGCGGATGGTAATGTTACCATCTATAAAGCTCGACTTGTCGCTAAGGGTTATCGACAGGTTCAAGGGATTGACTACGACGAGACATTCTCTCCCGTAGCGAAGCTAAAGTCCGTCCGAATCATGTTAGCAATTGCCGCATACTATGATTATGAGATATGGCAGATGGACGTCAAAACAGCATTCCTTAACGGGCATCTTAAGGAAGAACTGTATATGATGCAGCCGGAAG
>NW_021315616.1:0-1567 GCF_002162155.2 Triticum dicoccoides | reverse complement strand
GAAGTTGGTCGGCTGGTGATACCGAAGTCTCCGGAGTAGGCTGATGAAGAGATGGCGAAGCCCCCGGTCTAGGCCGAGGTAACGGAACGGGTCGGTAAGGAGATGTTGCGGCTGCCATGTCGGTAGAGGTATTGCAGCAGATCGGCGTGATGGACATTAGCTTGAAGAAGCAATAGTATGGCCATGTCGACGCTGGTCATAACTTGTGACGCGGACAAAGCCGGATTGATGAAGTGACCGAGCGGCGATGTCGGCGCGCCTGACCCATGCAATCTGTGGGGCTATGGTGTTGGTGATAATTTAATATTTGTGATGCCAAACTCTTGTTTGGCTTGCCGGGCTGAAGATCCGATAAGGTTCAGCTCGACCCAATGAAACGACGATCTATCTAGTGCAGGTCGGCAGACATGGAGTAAAGGCTGGTTTGACACCGGTGTGACGGCGAACATTACCTTCGAAAAGGAGAAAAAATTGTAAGCATGTGTTCATAAACAAAACACAATACCCAACAAAGAGATTCTTCCAAAAAGGTTATCCAATATCCCGTTCATGAAGAAAGATGAACTTGGGTCGGATTCGTATTCGTGCAGAAAACAGATCCGTAAAGTGATGCACTAATCGGAAGGTTTCCGGAGTTTGGACGGTTGGATCGAGCTGAAATTTTGAGAGGTGGTAGATATACGAATTCCGCAGCTGATCAATGGTTGAATCTTCCTAAGGATGTCCGAGCTAGATGCTGGACACCACGCTCCAAACTCATCCAGATTCCCGTCTAGATTCGACAGGGCTCTGGTATATCGGAGATCGGTGGAGATTGATCCATCGGAACGCGATGAAATTTTATAGTGTTGTTGTAGACTCAATTCCGCACAATTCCACTGAAGGAATCGTCAAAGCAATACTCGAGGAGGTGGTGGTAGCGGATACAAATTCGTTGTTCGAAAAAACAGCACGGTCGCCTGAGGGCAATGTTGACGTTGAGCCCCCGAACTCCATGCATGATTCATCCATGATCATGATAGAGATCGGAGTTGATGTTGACGAAGGCCCTCGTCCGAACATGACGATTGGAGGCAGGGCACGGTCCTTGGTCAAGGCAAGGTGACCAGTCGAGCTAGTGACAAAGACATCGATGTCGCAGTTGATCTGCAGGCGAGCCATTGATTTTTTAACGATCACACAGCGGAACTCTCCATGAAAGCACCTCGGTGTCAAAACCGGCAGATCTTGGGGTAGGGGTCCCGAGCTGTGGATTCTCGAATCAATAGTAACAGGAACAAAGGAGACAATGTTTCACCCAAGTTCGGGACCTCTTGATGGAGGTAAAACCCTATGTCCTGCTCTTGTTTATATTAATGGAGTATCAAGTACATAGTTGATCTACCGCAAGATCATATGTTGTGATCTAAAACCTGAGGGTATGATGAATATATCATAATGATCTATCGACTCGCCTGGCCTCGGTTTATATAATGTACCGGAGGCCTAGGATAACAAGAGTCCCAGTCGAATACGTTGGTGGAGAGGAGTCCTTGTCTTGATCATCAAGTCTCGTGGAATCTTCCTC
>NW_021315615.1:0-1199 GCF_002162155.2 Triticum dicoccoides | reverse complement strand
CTTTCGTTTCTTGGTAATGATTCTAATGTTCATGAGAATATGATGCTGCCTAAATTGGATACATTTGTTTTGCTTACAAATGAAGGGCCTAGCTTGGAGAAGGATGAACATTGGAGCAAGAACAAGCATGGAGATGATGGCATGCGCAAGGGGAACAAGAACGGAGTTACAAGTGATGATTTCAGGACTTTGAAGCCACCATAATGGGTGCATGAAGCCTTGGACGAAATATACAAGATGCCACTTCATAAATTTCGTCCTGAGGCTATTTTAGGTGCTGCGTCACCTTATTATTGGGCCAGGCCCATGTAATTTCGAAATACATAAGTATAGGCTATTTTTAGAGTCCGTATGTGTGGGGAAACAAGAGATAGGGTTGATTTCGGACCCCTCCACCAAGGGCCACGAAATTCCCCCCTCTTCCTCCATATATACAGCCCTTAAGGCATCGTTTAGACTTTGGGTTTTGTTTAGATTAAAAGTTCGCCATAGCTGCAACTTCGCGTACTTCGTTTGTGTTCAACGACCAGACAAAGGCGTCACAGAACCCCACCTTGATCAATAAAGCTTTCATCTATATTCGCAATATCCAGATTGCAATCTCAGTTTCTTGCTTGTTCTTCGTTTGCTCGCAGGAAACAGACCCTCGTGGTCAGGTTGATCGTGCTCCGGCGTGGTCAATAACCTCTCGGAGTTGGTTTAGCGATTGCTAAGGCGCGACGTCCTCGCACGTTCGTAGTCGGATCGTCAAAGTCGACTTCCAACAAAGCGATATCCATCATCTCATCGAAAGACGGGACACCTTTGCCTCTATCATAAACTGAAATTGAATATTCCACCATTTGAGGGTAGATATGTTCCTGATATATATCTTACTTGGGAGTTAGAAACTGAACAATGATTTACATGTTTACAATATCCTGGGGAGAGACGAGTTGCTGCTGCTGTTTGTGCTTTCACTAGTTTTGCATGTGTATGGTGGTCTGAACATTGTAGATTATATCCTATTCCAACTACTTGGGCTGCTTTGAAAACTGCTATGCGTACTCGTTGGGTTCCACCATATTATCAACGTGAATTGCTTCAAAAATTACAGCGCTTAAGACAAGGAAAAAATTCTATAGAAGAATATTATCAGGAATTACAAACTGGCATGATTAGATGTGGTATTGTTGAGGAGAATGAAGCTATGCTTGCAC
>NW_021315614.1:0-2078 GCF_002162155.2 Triticum dicoccoides | reverse complement strand
GGGCGGCCGGGTCGTCGGGCTATCAATGCGACGGCAGTCGAGGGCGGCAGCGCGGCAAACGAGGGGACGGGGTGGCGGGGCGGCAGACGAGGCGACGGGATGGGGCGGCGGGCGGTCGGGCCGTCGGGCTATCAATGCGACGGCAGTCGAGGGCGGCGGCGCGGCAGACGAGGGGACGGGGCGGCAGGCGAGGGGACGGACGGGACGGGGCGGCGGGCCGCAGTTCACGCGCCACGACGCGCTTTCAGCGGGCGACGCGTCGTTTGACCACCGACGCGCTTGACCACCGACGCGGTAAAAAAAACGTACGTCGCCACAGTAAAAAGAAAATGCGTAGACGTACGTACGTCGACGGGCCGCGCGGGTACGTCGCAGGGCCGGGACTGGGGGAGGGGCAGGGGCAAAGACCATCCTACCCTTTTTTAAGTTTTCTTTTTTAAGTTTTCAGGCGAAGGGGTATAGGATGATCTGGACCGTTGATGTTTTCAGGGGGTTGTACCGAAGAAGAAGTGATATATGCAAGCCATGCATAGATGCAGGAGCTTCTTTGCTTTGCATGCATCTTATATTAATATCTTGCCGTGATGGTACAGCAAAGGGAGAAGCTCTAGCCCTCCTCGGGGGCAGCAGACATTCTTTGCCATAGCTATATTCTTCCACCCACTCACCCCTCATTCCATCTTCGAGAACCTACCCTGCACCACAGACGAACGGACATAGACATTTTTTAACACTTGAGAAGCCTGTCTTGTAAGTGTCAGCCAAAACAAGTTTGGATAACCCAACCGGAGAGAAACATATCTAGGGTGGTGCCTGCCAGTTGATCAGAGAAGCCATGGAGCACCACCGCAACGTTGGTCCATTGCTTGGGCAGCACCGAAGCTCAGCTGGTCCGCGTAGAAATTCTGGTCCTCTTCAACACCTTGGCATGGGTCCTGCTGGAGCTGTTCGGCTCATACCGCCGGCGGTACAGCCACGGGTTCTTCCGACTCCTCGTCTGGACAGTGTACACACTGTCCACTGTGCTGGCGCCCTACACCATCGGCCTGCTACAGGCTGGTCCATTCCACGACCAGACATTTGCCCTCTGGGGTACCATCCTCCTCCTGATTCAAGTAAACTCCGCCTCCCTCTCCGTCTACAGTATTCAGGATATTGACCAGAGGAAAAGGATGCTTGTGCAGCAAGTGTTGCAGATCTTTCTGGTGCTATGGCTGATTGTCAATGGTAAAGGTGGTAACAAGAGTTACAGCGCTTCCATATGGATTTTCTATATTTACAGCATCATTCTGACGTTCACAAAGTTTGGGAAATTAAGTAAGGCGAGAAAAAAGGGAGGTTTGGTGGTGCACTCTAAAGTGATTGCTGATTACATGCTAGTTGAGCATCAGCTAGCTCAGGATGTCATTAATCCAAGAACGATGGAGGGCTACAGGTACATATTTGACGGGGAAATGGAACTGGCTAACATTCTTCCAACCGCACCTGAGTACAGAGTTGAATTAAAAGAGGTGCCCAATGACATATTGATCACCATTGATTCTGTTTGGCGATGGATCGACTCTCACAGTTTCAACCCCAATAAAACTGCTGATATTTTGAAGGACACTGCACTCTCCTTCACATTATTCAAACTACTGAAGCGGAGATTCTGTGGCTATCGGCCCAGTGAAGCTGGCCTTGAGAAGACACTGGATCTCGTTCTTCATGGGCTCCTGGCCAACAATGGCAGCTATGCTCGTGCTTTTCGAGTCATCGAGGAGGAGTTGTCATTCCTGTATGATTTCTTTTACACAAGGATGGAATTAGCCGCAGCGAGTTGGTTATTAGCAACAGTTGTTATATCGACTGTTATTATTTGCAACTGCATTTCCGGAGCATTTAGCAAGCACTACCATCGTAGCAATTTGGAACAGAGAGTCAATGGAGCAGATGTTATTCGTTGGGTTACCATTGTTTTGCTTGCCAAATTAGTTTTGGTACACTCCACAAGATTACATATTGCTCCTGAGAGGCTGGTACTAGTGAATACCCTCTCTCAATTCGTTAAGGATGAAATTACCAAACCACAAACAAAA
>NW_021315613.1:7440-19881 GCF_002162155.2 Triticum dicoccoides | reverse complement strand
GTTAGTTCATGTGATGTCATTGTCTTGGAGGGTACTAAAATTGTGACGATAATACGTTTGTTCTAATTTCTTAGTTGATGCTGCTCTTAACTTGCCTGGCTAAATGTCTTACTGTAATGCCCATATTGTGCAAGTTACCAGCTTCAGTCTTTTGATTAAATAGTGAATTATTTGCATAATGGTTGGCCATTTAACATTACTATAACTAAAAATTGCTATATCATGTTCCCTTTGAACCTTGATATATTTGTCAGCACTGATTAGGGAAAATCTTAATGAATATAAAATTGGTTTCCGCTCTAATATTTTACAGTCTTATGTGGATGCTACTAGTCCTCACGGAGTGAACACTGCTTGGGCAATGTTGGCTTTAGTTTATGCTGGGCAGGTATGTTTTGCTAATGGTTCATTTATATTGACTCTGAGAAGCTAATATATCATTTTTAAACTATTCTAATATCAATATGTTATTTCAATTTCGCGGTCGTTCTATTCAGGTTGAACGAGATCCCACACCATTGTATCATGCCGCAAAAGAATTGATGAATATGCAACTAGACACAGGGGAGTTTCCCCAGCAAGTAAGTGTTGAACTTTTGAGGCTACAGAAGTATCGCACTATATTAACAGATTAATGTTCCTTCTTAGAATCGTAACTAGTACATACTCTTCAAAAAGCTATTTTCAGGGCACACAACCCTATCATGATCGAGTGAAATTCTCTAATAACCTTGCTAGTAGTGAACCCTATTAGACTAATACATATGTGGTAGTATTATACTATATTACTTTATATGGAAATGTCTATTAACGCTACCTCAAACAGTATGAACTGACAACTTTGGTGATAGGAACACGTTGGATGCTTCAATTGCTCCGTGTACTTCAATTATGGCAACTACTGCAACTTATATCCCATCTGGGCTATTGGAGAGTTTCATCGTCGACTACTTGAGAAGAACTGAAACATACGAACATGATATGTTACATCACTTCTCGTAGGTGTAACTGTGCCTATTGCAAAAGGGGGTATACACGAACTACATATATGTAAAACATACATCCTTAGCACCAATTGACTAAGGCAAAACACATTAGAGAACATTGGTATCTTATGTATTGTAATGAAATCTATATCTATTCCTACTAATAAAGTAAGGTGATATACTTGGTTTCGTCTCGCTTTGATAGTTTCTTTTTGAATGTCTGCTATTTTGGTTTCGCAAAAAGTATTGTGTGGCTAGAGACTCAAACACGCAACCTCACGGGACATCCTAGCCCTGTGACCCCGATGACCACCTAGGCTAGCTAGCTCTTCTTGTAAGCATTTGCAATTTCTTTTTATTTATATACTACGAAACGTTGTTATAGCTAGCTCTTCTTGTAAGCATTTGAAACCTTCTGGAAACTCCGGCGGCGGCAGCCGAGCGGAGCGATCGAGCCCCTGCCGCAGTTTGTCAATGACGACGCCGATCGAGACCTTGACCTCATCGATGCGTCCTGAGAGGAGGTCGAGCTTGGCATCGAGCTGCACGGTAGCTTGCGCCGTGGAGTCGTTGCGGTCGCGGTTGGCCCTGTCGAAGTCGGCTCGAAGTAGATCATGGATAGCATTCGTCTTCGGCGAGATTCTGTCCACGGCCGCGGCGCGCAGCTTGTCGGTGAAACGGGGTATGGCAATTGTGGACTGGCCTTGGACTGGGCTTGAGATTTGAACGGGTCTTTGCTTCGTGCTGGTCCAGTACCTTGTCGCTGACAAGAGTACTACTATTTGGTAATAGTCCCTGAATTTCAAACAAAGGAGCAAATCTACAACCATTTACGAACAAGGTATTGTTACATTACATCTCTTCAAGCTATGAACTGACGAGAAACAGAAACTTGGCCGTGAGTGTCTCTGGCTTTTTCTTGAGAAGTAGGGAGTATTACCATGGGGCACAACACAATGGACTTTCATAATTTTAATTTATTCAGGTCAGCGTCGCCAACCCTAGGCGACACGGGGGGAGATCACACCGCCGGCCCTCATCCACCTCTCTCCGATCTTTCCCTCCCGCCGCCTCCCGAGTTCATGCCAGCGAAGCCCGGGCTGTGGGTTGTGAAGGCCGCGGGGTCTTCTCCCTCGCGCGCGGTGGCGTCTTCTTCTGGCGGCGGCGACATGGTCTACAGTGATTCGGCGGCATGGTGTCGCGGTAGCCCAGTGACGGACGTGGCGATGGCGACAACGGCAACTCGGCCTTCCCGCGGTAGAGGCACCCTGTGGCGGCGACCGGAGTCTTGGATCTCGCCGGGCCCAGATGAGCTTTGGCGGGCCGACAGATCTAGTACGCGGCGGCAGGATGGCGTGGTGGGCTGGACAAATGCGGCTGCTTTTGCACCGTGGTGGTGCCGCGGCCGGGGTCTTGGATCTTGCCAGGCCCATATGAGCTTTGGCGGGCCGGCGGATCTGGTACGTGGCGCAAGGTTGGCGTGGTGGGCCAGACAAAGCCGGCTGCTTTGGCACCGTGGTGGTGCTGCGACCGGTCAGGCGGCTGGATCCTTGTGGTCAGGTCCTTGATAGAGAAGCTGGCTATCCGTGCACAAGAAGCTGGATGGAGTTCTTCAAATAGATCTGGGTGAAAACCTGCTCTCGGCTAGATGACAAGGCCGGCTATGGCTCGCTCTATGGTGTCATTCCCTTGTTGAAGGCCTCGTCATGGAGAAGTTCTAGACCACTATCTGCTACCCCGGGGGAAACCCTAGATCAATAGATCGAAAGATGGCGACGCTCTTGTGTCGTTTACCCCTCGGGGGTATCATTCTTGGAGGTGTGCACGAGTTCGACGGACCAGTGGACGGCATTTTTCGTGGAGTGATGCTTCATCTTACACATTGATGGCGACGGATCTCGACGGCGTGGCACGCAGAAATTTCGGTGTCCGATGTGCGACGATGGACTCGAGTAGGGGGATGACGTTGTTTGGCGTCATGGTGGCGTCAATGGCAGAGAGGCATGGCATGGTTGATGTGTCAATTTATGCTCTGAAGATGGATCCATGGAAGAAGGTGGTGACGGGCCTTACATTGTGCGCATGTGGAGCCCATTGTGAGTATGCTGGACCGGTGTGTGACCCAGTCCGGATATGTTCCTAGGCTGGGGAATCCGACTTTAGATGTTAGTCTTTGGTGCGATGTCTGTTTGGTATTAGGCTCGGACATTTGGCACCCCTTCATCTAGGGAATAGGAGTAGCAACAGGTGTTGCCAAGATGGTGGTTTCTGACATACTGATGTATTACTCTGTAAGTTCTTTGTTCATAATTAATAAAATGACTGCATGCATCGCCTAGATGCAGAGGCTGGGGGTACATCCTCCTTTTCTAAAAAAAAACTAGAGTACTAGCTCCAAATTGCAACATGGGTTTCCTATGTAGTATGCCATGGGTTATAACACAGTACTGACGCAAGTGACACGTGGGCGTGAAAGTCCTGATGCTGATACATATGTATGTAGTATGCCATGGGTTATAACATGTATTTCCTTCTTAAAAATACTTGTTATTCATTTTGATGACAAGTACGTCAGAGGCTTCCACGCCCACGTTCTCCTCATGTGACGAAATGCCGAGCTGAGTTAGAACGAGAGACCCATTGCGGATTGCCACGTGGACGCACACCTGGTTGAAACCACGCCATGTCATTTAGAAACCGCTTGCAATTGGGAGAGGGACTTAGCTTGTCCGGTTTCAAGAATTGGGTGCAAGTTGTTCATTTCATAGTCGAGGAACCAAATCTAGACTTTGCCGAAAGTTGAGGGATGAAAAGTATATATACTTTTCTCTATTACTAAATGTGTAATGTTTCCACTCTAAACACTAGGGCTGTAAAACCTAAACACGTTAGTACTGTAAAACCAAGATGAGTCTTGGAGAAAATTCTAGTAATTTTTATGTGATAATGCTCTAGAAATCCAATTTCATATCGAAATCCAGCTATATGGAAACTTCTCCAAGCTCATCTTCTGAAGCTTCTTCAGAGCCTTGTGCATCTTATTTTCATTATTCAAGAAAAATAATTGCAACAACACGCTCAGCACGAGAAACACCAAAGCATCTAGCTAGTGCTTTCATACATCAACCTCTCCACAAAATACAGATTTGCACTCTAAATGGAGAAACAAAAAATGGTTATATAGGTGTACTACTAGCACTGGCAGTCTCAACATTTGAATTAAAAACACACCTGTCACACGTCGCACCTGGAGAGTGCTGATGCTGCCAATCCCCCGTCAACCAAGCGACTAGTCCCAAGTCCCAACGGATGCACCACCGCCGACTCCATGCTCGCTCCACAGCCGCCGGCCCCCGACTAACCACACAACCACAGGCTTAAAACCATGGTATTGTGTACCTGCCAACTACGAGTAAATTACTGCAGTTTTTATTACTTTGGTTTTTTTGATACTTTGCTGTTCGATTTACTTTTATTTTGTTCCTAAACATTTTGTTCTACAATGTGCACATGCTGGCATTTCATTCAGGACAAAGAAGTTGCATGAAGCATAGTTTTACCTCATTGAGCTAGTTCTGGGAGTAACGAACTCCTTGTAGCAGAACTTGTATGTGTGCTAGTTCACGGAGCTGATCCTATTTGTGTGTTATATGATGTAGCATAACTTGTAGGGCGACTTGGGCTGATACACTTGGGCTGTATGTGTGTTATCTAATTGTAAACTTGATGTTATGATGTAGCAGATTGCTTCCTGCTGTTATTCGAAATATTGTGTCTGTTTTCTGTATTTGCATATTGAAATATGAAGAACATGACCTTGACAGTAGGGTCTCACAAACTAGAACGTCACATTTGGGACCCACTTACCAGAATTTGACAATTTGGGTGCACTAAATAAAGAGAAACAAAGGTTACGGCCCAAAAATAAAAAGGCTATAATGTTGGGCCTGACCCATGTAGCTCACCAAAATTGATAGGAAAAAAATATAAAAGGCTGAATTGTTGGGCTTGGCCCATGTAAAACACCTAAGCGGACCGGGCTGAATCTTGTCAGTGACCTTTTCAATTGGTCGCAATTTTACCATGTCAGATTGCCACGTCGGATCCGACGTGGCCTGGGCAGACAGCCAGTGACCAAAACAAAAGGTCATGGGTTCAACGACCTTCTGTTTTGGTCGTAAACGTCTACGACCTTCTCACAGAGAAGGTTGTTAATTTCAGTTTATGACCGCCAGCTTTTGATCATCTGTTTTTGGTCACAAAAAGGTCGCAAATAAAAAACAATGACCTTTGAGTGACCAATAGTGATGGTCACAAGTTGACGTATTTCTTGTAATGGGTTTCATCAAAAACAACATTGCGTGAGATGTAGACGCGACCGGTGGAGACATCGAGACACTTGACTCATTTGTGTTGTGCACTGTATCCGATAAATACACACTGTTTTGATCGATAAATGAGTTTGCGATTATTGTATGGTCTAAGATTGGGCCAACAAGCGCAGCCAAACACTCGAAGGAAATTGTAGTCTGGTTTTGTATGAAGGAGTCTTTCGGTGGGCGTGTCACTATTATTACCACGACTCGGCAGCATGTTTATAAGGTGAACTACCGTAAGGAACGTTGGTCCCAAAACTTAAGCGGCATGGATGCTCGAGCCAAAAGAGCGAGGCCAACTTCTACTATGTGCTTGTGTTTGCGTTCGGCAGACCCATTCTGTTGATTGGCATGCGGACACGACACATGATGAGATATGCCAAGTTTTTGGAAAAAATGAGTTTACCTTCTCTTACTCACCTCCCCAATCAATTTGGAGGGCGATGATTTTGGTGTCAAATTTCCGTTCGACGAGAGCTTGGAAGTTAAGAAAAACTTGAAACACGTCGGATCTTTTCTTAAGAAGATAGATCCAAGAAAATTTGCTGAAATCATCGATGAAACTCACGCAATATGTATGTCTACCAACAGAAGTAGAGGCAGGTCCCCAAACATCTGAAAAAATGAGTTGCAATGGTTTGGTAGAAATACTAATAGAAATTGTTTCGCCATGAATCACAAATTGTTTCGACTTCACGCTCTCCAACATATGAGAGTTTATTCCTCCTAAACAAACGTTCAACTAAAGGAAAAGCTGCATGCCCTAATCAATCATGCTACCGTGTTGAAGATAGCTTGGTGGCACTGGAAACTTGTTTCTTGAACCTTCTAATCTCCGGAATCAAGGGGTAAAGCCCGCGAACACATCTACCTCGATAAAGCACCTTCTTCATTGCCTGATCCTTGATCAAAAAATAAAAGGGGTGAAACTCAAGGAAGACATGATTATCAATAGTAATACGATGAACGGGGAGAAGATGTTTGTAAGCACTAGGCCATGCTTTCACCGAACTAGATGACCCGTTGCGCCCATGGCGCAAAGGCCGAGAGCAAGCCAATTATAGAAAGAGTGTGCATCAAAATATGTAAACACGAAAGGAAACATAAAAAAAATACGGATTGATGATAGTCATACAGACAGGATTGTCATAATCTTTTTTACATAAGATCCAAAATGATGCCAGATATAAAACTCTTGATAGGTACTTTTAGTAATACCAAGTTATGTAGCAAAGGACTATTGTGATCTGCTTAGATTGGATAGGCAATCATGCAGAGGCCTTTAGACGTGCACTTGAAGGCGAAAGCATATGCACACCCTTTCTTCATGTTTGCCTTATGAAGAAGCTGCTCCAGTTCTTTGTGAGTGTAGCCCTGTTGTCGACGCCCTTGATAAAGTGGGCCATGACACTGGTGGTCCCATCTCCTGTACTGATCGGTAGCTCATCATGTTCAGCATCCATGTGCGGGAAGAGACTTCTCTTAGAAAAGTGTGTGCTAAAGTACTGCAAATGAAGATAAAGATTATTCAGTATATGGTTGCATTTGTTTAAGATTACCATTCTTTCGCCGTCAGTAGCAAATGTTTCTGTCATGTGGCATACGTAGTAATGGCTAGGAGTTTTCTTGTCTTTGATGATATTTCAAAGATTGCGAATATTTTTGTTATACAACTTAAATGTATTTGCCCATACACAGTGGGCAGCGAACTCGTCTAAGTAGTTCTCACCAAGCTTGCCTGCCAATTTACACAGAACTATAGAATTTAGTATTTGTCGGAGGAGTTGCTGCAAACAGGAAAGTAATAAGAATTTTTACTGCGAGTAATGTACTTTCCATCTTTCAAATGGATTTTTTCCCTTTGAACTTTGGGACTTACCCGGCCTTGCGTGGGCGATGAATATATTCTAGGGGCTGCTTGTGCTCGCGGCAAGGTGGCAGTTCTATAAATGACAAGAGGGGTATTAAGCTGGGGTGAAATGATGTGAATTATATTGAATTGGAATAACACAGTTACCATAGCGATAACTATTGGCATGAGCCTGAGTCATATGGTTGATATCAACATCATCGGTACCGTCGAGTTCCGCCTGTTTGACTGGGATCATCTTCAAATAAGCAGTAAGATTATGAAGTTTATCTAATTATGTGTGGCTTTATCTACGAGTTCTGACAACAGTAATTATCGTTTGGTGGTCTCGGAATCTCTGTAATTTGTAGTATGTTTAAGATGCTTTGCACTTCTGATGAACTTTTATAATAGATCTAAATTTATTGGTAAAGAAAGTTCATATGGGTAGGAACTTCCTCGTTCAATTGAGCGGTACGATTTTGACTGGATCGTTACACTTGTTTATGTGAAAAAACAATCCCTGAGAATATAGACCCTAAAAAAACTCACTGGAAATAGATGGCTAGGAGCGCTCTTAAATGCGTTTGCTTGGTGGCACCCGCTGTTCAAGGGTGGACGCGTGGTGGGCCACAACGTTATGCATGTCGGGTGTGTGTGGACTTCCATGTGTGCAAACCTGGCCAAATGGACCGGCCCAGCCTTGGTTAAAAGGGCCAGGCACAGCACGACCCGGTCAAGCACGCTAAGTACTCGGGTCGCGCCCTCCCTAGCCCAGGATCGGCCCTTCGCTAAACAGGCTGGCACGACGACCCGTTTCGCACACTGACATAAGAGCAAGTACAATAAGGTGACATAAACAGGCTATAAGGACTAAAATATTATATATTTGCTTAGTTGGAGGAGAGAGAAGAGAAGCGGGTTGTTGATTATTAGCCAGCTGCAGCACGAGACTCAAGACACTTTGTGAGGCTGTATGGTAGGCCAACTATTAATAATGTACTCCCTCTGTTTCTAAATGCAAGTCTTTGTAGAGATTTCATGGTGAACTACATACAGATGTATATAAACATAGTTTAGAGTGTAGATTCATCCATTTTGCTTTGCGGACTTATATTTGGAAACAAAGGGAGCAGTACACACTTAAAATTTACTATTGTACATGTGGCCTTATAGCCGATTGTTGTATTACTGACCATACTACCATCCCACTGACCATACGTCCACGCGAATTGTGCCGTTGCTGTTCTGGTCATCCATCTCGCCCTGCGTCTTCTCGGCCTGCTGCGCCCTTGCTGTTCTGGTAATCCATCTCGCCGTGCGTCTGCTCGGCCTGCTGCTTTGCCCTGCGTGTGATCTGGTTTGTATTGTTTCCTCTGGTATTAGATTTGTTGTCGTGGGCTGTGTTCGGTACGGTGTTTCTTGAGCAACGATGTCGTTGGATTAGGCGCTGATTTTTATAGACGCCGCTTATGTTGCACCGTGGAGGAGAATGGCAGATTGTTGTTGGGTGGAGCTTCCCTTCAGGCTTAACTTACTGCTTTAGTTACCAACTTTGACAGAAGTGGATAGGATCGATGCACCCACCGCATAGAGCTCAATGAAGCTTGTCAATCCAGCAATACATGGCATCGGGTAGCGTCGCGACACGTCAACCAACCACGCAGCCACCATTGTCTTACCTGCTCTAAGCACGCACTTAACGTTGTTTCAGATGGAATGCATTCAACATACATGGTGGAAGAGAGTTGCCCCCAGGCCCTCAGTACTGAACCACGACGTCCACAATAAGGAGATGGAGATCATCGTCCCAGGGGTAATCAATTTAAACTTTGCTAACATCAGTCACCTACATTACCATGATCTCACCAGTTGCTAGATCCAGTATACTGATAGTGATTCACCAACTATATAGTCATTAAACTGCATGCAATTCCAGTTTTAAGAATACTTGCCCAAATAATGGCTGCATTGTCAACTCGGCCATCACTTTAAAATATGAGCTCCCACATTTCTCCTTCCCCTCACACCACATATCTTTACACGATGCAATTAAAGAGTGTATGTCAGTCTCATGCCTTGCTTTGAAATCGATTGAGTAAAAAATGGCACCCTTATGCGTGCACTTGCCAGAGAGGTGCATTCAATACTCCCCTACTTGAGGGGATCGCATATACTAAATTAAAATGCAGTGATCACATCACAGATTATAAATTGTTTTCTTAATTTACACACACTGTACACCTGCTTTCCGAAATCGGCATTACCATATCACCGTATATCCAACCTTTAGGCGCAATACGCAACCTATAATTGGAGTGATGGTTCAGTAAGAAAGAACATTTAGCACAAAGAAAGATGAATTTTGAAAGAAAAAAACTTGCAGTGAACACAGAAAAAATCGATGCTCGACTGACTACTAATATCATCTCAAAATATGCAAGATGCAAGATGCTCGACTGACTACTAATACCATCCAAAAATCGATGCTCAACTGACTACTAATACCATCTAAAAATAAGAGGTCAAACCAATCAAGTGAAGGACTTTTGAACTGGAATTAGACGCAATGTACATCATCAATCATTAGGAGCTGGCCCCATAGAATCTTTTCGGCTTCAGTTGTATGATTAGAATTTGGCTTCAAACTAACTAAACTAAAGAGTTTTTTTCCTTGTCCACTCTTCAGTTGCTAAATTATGATCCATAAAGTTATAGTGCATCTTGGAAAGGTTATAATAGTTTTGGTTACAGGGTTGAGGATATATCTATGGATATTATGTTGACTGATAGCCCATGGTTCATTTGAGCTCACTTTGGCGCGAATGCGGTGATGAAGGTTTGACCTGCAGTTTCAGATTTCCCTTGATTCATTCAGTGCAGCTTCCTTCATGACGTATGCCACATGCTAATATCAACTTTCTCATTGTATATAAATTTTCAGGAGAGAAAAAAGGAAAAAGTTGCTACGGTTTTCCTTGCAGCTCAATTTTCACACCCTTCCCAGGTTAATATTCACTGTTTTCTTTGGACCAACTTTATGCTGCCTTTTCTGTGCACACACCTCATCAAAACTGAACAAAGAGGCATCACATAGGTTTAGATGGCGCGTGTGAACATGGTTTAAGATATGATGTTTCTTGGAGAGAGCAAACTAACCTTTTCAATTTCACGATCTATTAACTAAAATATTGATCGACGGCACATTCTGATGCTTCAACTTTGTTTTTGCCTTATTATCACTTAATTAGGTAATATAGTAAGAAAGAATACTGAATGAGACTCGAAGGAATTTTGATGTCAACTCGTGATTAGCAGAACTTAAAATGATCTCTTTAGACAAGTATCAGATTAAAGAAACCAATATAAAACCATATTAAATGGGGACTTAGCTGGAAGGTGAGAAAGAACTTACAATTGCTATTGGTGCAACAATACAAAATTTAGCTTAGATATCTATCAGATTTCTTGACTCAAATTCCAGCTAGCAAAAACGAAGATTGAATCCCCAAAAATCCATGCTAAACCAAATATAGACTTGTTGATTTACCTCAATTGAATTATTTATAAAACATTATACATGAACTTGTTTTAAATACATGACAAAATCTAGCTGAGCTAAACCTTCCTGGAATCTTATGTGGATTTTTAGAGTTTAGACCAAGGAGAAATGGGGAAATAATTCGGGACAGAGGGTAGTGCACGCGGGAGCCTCAGAATAGCGGGTAGCCTAGCAAGGTTTATAGGAAAAAGGTGGATTTTGTCTCAACAGTGAGTTTGTTGCCCAATGCCCGTGCTGCTGATATAATGTCGTTCATGACATACCTCGCCCAGTTCCAATTCGGGATGTCATCCAAATTTTTTGAGAGCCACAAAATATGTTGGAAGAATAACTACGGATCAAATGGACCTCGAACTTTATCTCACCGTGAACACCACATAAATCACATTCTAAAAGGAGACCTCAGCCATCTCCAAGGCATCTCATGGAACATGGGGGAAACTCCAAATCGAACAGAGCAACACAAAAATAGGAATCATGCATGAGGAAAGGGGAATAAGCTAACCTGGGTAATGGGATCAGCAGGCCGAGGAGGGTGCCACCATGCCAGTGGCCTCCAGGAGAATAATCTTGCACACGATGTCGCCTCAAGCAATGGATCGCCAACACCAGAACCGAAGCACTTGTTGTTCATGGTTTCAGTTATGAGATATCCCGTCAACTGAGGTACAAATCACAAATAGGTCAGCTCACGAGCTAAAGAATATAATCTTATCCAAGAAAAGATAAAATAGTCTGTAGCAACAAAGCTTTATTAAGTTCTTTACTAAGAAAGCTAACTTAGAAATTACAGCCCAAACAGAGAATAAATGGTTTAGAACAGGCATAAATCTGATCCATCTTCCATCATCAATAATAAAAACAGGAAATCTTGAAATCCTTGATCCAAACATCATAAGTCACAAAAGTCGAAGCAAACAGTGAACTAAAAATTATTCTGAAAAAAACTTTTCTTTTGTTGACTCTAAACGAAGCCCATGCCCTGTTACTCCATTCTTTTGTTGACTCTAAATGAAGCGTGATTTATATGTTCGATTACAGCCATGACTAGGCGATATTCTAAAGAATAAACTATAAGACCAGAGATAGAAAACTAACAGAGAACGCTGAGAACAGAGAACACCCGTAATATAGTAATGGTACAAAAGTTTGGTCATAAGGTTGTGTGTGGCCGACGAGGGTGGCTCAGGGAGCGCACCACGCAGCAGCGTGTGAGCGCTGCGGAAGATGGGGATGGGAGGGAGGCGTTTGCGTGCACATTTGGTGATCAAATGGCTCAGGAGGGGACCGATCTTGGGATAGGATCAGTCAACCAACATGTAGTAGTGACCTGACCGGAAAGGTAGGATTTGCATGATCAGGTCAACAGAGAATTATAATGTCAGCATATAGGAATAAAACCAATGAGCACTATCAAGTTTCCAAAAAGAAGGTGTTTACCAACAGCTTACCGTTAATTTGCAGTCGTACCACTCAGTTAAAATTAAGAATAACCACACCTCATTCAATTATGATTCAAACAACATGAACAATTATCCGTGAAGTTCATTTCTAAACTACGCGCTTATTAAGATAGGTGTTTACCGGTAATAGGGTAAAATGGTACATAAGTTTTAACTTCAGGATAGGTATTTACTGTATTTTTCAGAGATGGACATGCGGGTCACC
>NW_021315613.1:4447-6867 GCF_002162155.2 Triticum dicoccoides | reverse complement strand
AAATCCAACACAGTGCCACAGACAGCACACAACACACTTAAGTACAAAAAATCATCATTTTCCTTTGAAAGGGAGGGTGTTGGTTGGGTAATGTGTACCAAAAAATCATGCCAAATTTGAATGAAAGCCTGGGCAACCACTGAGACATAAAGGAGTCAGAGGGGAGGTAAGGAGGATTGGGAGTAGGTCATCTATGCAAGGAAGATCACGGGGATCAAAATCCTACATGAGGCTGAAATGGAAAGGTTGCCCAAGGCAGACAAGAATCATCGGAATCATTTTCGAATCTAAAAATGGAATATAGACAGCAGTGAGATGAGATCGTACACATGGTGCTAATCTGAGCTGCCGCCTGCTACTTCTAATTCTTAAATTCACAGACCAAGAAAACTGACCGGGCTTCTACACCATGCCGACACTTCAAAACCAGATGAAGCTAGTAAACCAAGACTGAGCAAAAAGACCTCCTCACGAGAAATAACGCCTCCAACCTTTATGCAAACACTATCAGTTTGATACAAACCGAAAGAAAAAAAACAGAAACAGAAATCAGGATAAGTTAAGAAGTACATACCTGATCATGCTAACCATTGTCAGGTTTGATCATAAGTTGCTTCCTTGGTTCAGCTAGGCTTCTACACCATGCCGACACTTCAAAACCTGATGAAGCTAGTAAACCAAGACTGAGCAAAAAGACCTCCTCACAAGAAATAACGCCTCCAACCTTTATGCAAACATTATCAGTTTGATACAATCCGAAAGAAAAAAACAGAAACAGAAATCAGGATAAGTTAAGAAGTACATACCTGATCATGCTAACCATTGTCAGGTTTGATCATAAGTTGCTTCCTTGGTTCAGCTAGTACAAGTGTGGTTCAACTGAGAACAGTCATAATTATTCAGAATAGCTATTGGTTTCCTCTATGGTTCAGCTGCATCAAACCACTGGACAAACCTGAGAAAGTTGTTTGTTGCAACGGAGAGGAGACACTATCCTACACACCTAAATTAAACCATCAAGTTAGCATGCCATTTATTTAAAAAGAAACACCACAACAGCTTAATCACAAAATTTCATTCTTCTGTGTAGTGCTAATTTTGAACATGGCACAATGATATATTCCCACTGAAATCTAAATTCAGTGTGTGCCGCACATCTCTATACACCCAGCCTAAAATCTGAGAAGAGCGAAAACACAAAACTAAGAAAGTTCCGTTGGTTATTCTAAGTCTCTAGCTACATGGAAGAATGAGAGATACATGGAAAAAATACGCATTGCTGGAGATAGTATGGATGGATAGACACATGAAATCTAGCAAAACCAACTACCATGTCCATGTCGCCATGCCTATCTTAGCCTCTCATACAAAGTTCATACCTGCATGGTCGTAGCTGTTGATTACTCCATTGTAAGCCCAAAATGCAAAAAACACATTCTATCTTGCAAGGATTTGACAACCTACAGTGCAAACTGCTCATAAGCAGCCCAGCGGGCTCGCCATGCACAAGCCCAGAAAAACCTTCGACAAACGGGCAAAATCATTTGTAGGCGACTCAAGTTTTACCCAGCCTACAAGAACTGAACCTCCTCATCAACGTCATAAATGTAGGACAAGGAAAGTAAGCAACAATATTTTGAGGATGAACAAAAATGCATAAAGATACATGAGTTAACAAACTGATTATATACCTTCAGATTCAACAATCAATTATCCTAGAAAGATCATAAGCCTGGAGAGCCCTTGTAACAGAAGAAATGTTCACATACATGGCAGGCTAAATTTCGTTTTTTATATAAATCCGTATAGCAAAGGCAATGAGTAGTAGATGTCTGAGGTCAATGTTGCTTGCTGGCAATAAAATGGAAGTGGAAACAAAACAAATGAATAGACACTAATCGTATACATGTGGCATTACTAATATTTGGTTTGGGAAAACCTGTGATATGGAAGTAAAGCCATTGGAATCATATATGAACTGAACAATGTGCATCGACTAAAGCTAGAATAACACCCCTTCCTATGATGTGGTTCGCATTTATTCGACGAAATCCATCACTCAGAAATTAATTGAGCATTGGGCCCTTATCATAGAGATCTTACATGCATACGTCCTCGATGAGACCACCATCTCCCTCAATCTAAGCTCATCATCCAACCATGCATCCAGGCATGCTTACTACCTTGTACTTCCAGATACAGCTGCTTCTCATACTCAATGGCCTCGTCAAGCATAGATGCCTTGTTAATCTATAACATGCAAACCAGTGCAAACATTAACTCATTAATTTCATCACAAACACGAACTCGGCAGCCGCAAATCCACCGACAAAGAAAGAAGGAAAAAAAGGTCATGACCTTGCTGGAATTGAGTACCGGGTCTGCAACACCTTAATCTTCTCACTGATCCCACTCCTCTG
>NW_021315613.1:0-4437 GCF_002162155.2 Triticum dicoccoides | reverse complement strand
TGTTGTGGCCAAATCAATGATCAACCCCAACAAGCAATTAGGAATTAGCACTTGAACAGGGTAAGAAGAGAAGAGCAAAGCGCACGACAGCAAGCAAGGTCATTACCTTCTCGGAGTTGTTGTGCACCTCAGCGGTGCGGATCCACTTGCTGCCGTCGCCCCCACGTGTGCCACCCCCACCCCACTCTCGTGGAAACTGTAGCCACCACCCATGGCAGCTCCCCGTAGTCCACTGTCTGATGTTGCTGGCCCAGCGCCGCCGACAGAAACACCACATCTTCTCCACCTCACGCTGACTTGACTGCTCATGTATCCTCTTCATCGCCTTCGTCTTTCTGTTTTCTCTCAAACAATGATTCAGTCAAGTTAAAAGGTTCTCCCTTATCTTTAGTAGATACATAAAAGGAAAATGTCTAAGATAAAAGGTTTGACATAACTGTCCAGCTTTTGTATCAATCAATCATACATATACAATCATTTTGCCACTATAAACATCATTGTAATGGTGGAGTAATCACTCTGAGCAAATTTAAATTACAAACAAAATATCTAAGACTAAGCTCTGGTTGGGGTATATTTTAGAGTAGTTCAGTTCAGTGAAACTACGGACGCAAAGGTCTGAAGATTTGCGCCTCTCCTTTTTCATCTTGAGCCTCTCCTTTTTCATCAGTATCAAATAGAAGAGTAGGAGCTACCATACCTGCAGACAGGCTGGTGATGAATGGCAAGGAGACCCAACTCTGGCTGAAAACAACGGCTCCCACACGCTGCTGGGATGTGGCCAACCATCACAAGCACGAGCACACCTTCCCTAACAACTGAGGGCTCTCCTATTTGAGATTAAAGGTCGCAGGGGTTGCGATTGAAAAGGAGACGAGGGAACTGCCGCTTAGCTTCTACAGAGGCCGTTGTGCTGTGCCGCAAAAGAGGTGGCGGGGGCCTTGATGCATCGTCGATTCTCTCTTCCCCTGTCACTGAAATCCGGCTAGGGATGTGATGGGAGATCCTCGGATGGCTGGGAAGGACCCCGAGAGCGGTGGCTCCGACGAGACGGGGAGGTCGAGAGGGAGGCGGCTGCTGCTCCCCTCCTCCCATCGACGATGAACTGGAGTCATCCCCAGCGGCCGCGTCAATCCCTTCGCTTCAGACTGGGAAGCGAGGCGAAGGTGAGGAGAGGTGGCGGCCTCTTGCGCACGGGACACGCCAGGGATGATGACGGAGCAGGAAGAGGCCACGACGGCGGCGGCAGCGAGCGAGAAGGCGTGTGGGAGGAGGTGGGGATGAGCGGCGCGAGAGGGGGAGAATGGGGGCGGCTAGGTTTTACTGCACGCACGCAGCCCATCCCCACGTTTCTATCCTCCTGGCAGATGCACACAGTAAACTGCGACGCAAACCTACGTTCGCTAGACCCCACAATCTAACGAGCCCACCGGTCATCCAGCGCCAGAATGAGATCGTGCCTGAGAAAGAGACCAACGGTTGACCAGCTTCCACCAGGGTAAAAAGCAGCACAGTAAAAGGATCGCTCGATCCAGAATCGTCAACGCTCGCAGGTGCCCTCGCTAGGCGGGTAGCCTAGCGAGGTTTATATGTTCAATTATAATCACAAATGGGTGACTGCATAAGCTTGTGATTTCCGCCATCACCGCGGTCAATAGACGAGATAGACTAGCTAGCAAATGGGAAATTTATTTATTGTCCATACATATTAATTAGGTACGACAAACGATCGATCCAGTTGAAGTAAAGCTTGAATGCATGATGGCTGGTATAGGATCCACACTTATTATTTATTTAGTTTATTCAAGCCGGAACAATAGGGCCTGCAGTCTATGCAGTCTACCCGATGACCGGAGTCCGGGTGACGATTGGTTGCTCGATGCCGTTGCACCAGACATAGACACGAAAACGTTCGAAGGTCGGCGGCTCCGGGTCACCCTCTTGTCTCAGAAGAGCAAAGACGTCTGGCCGCTCTGTCTCGATGACTGTAATGGCGTCGCCCCCGTGCATCCCCACCAGCTCCGGCCATGATGACTTACCATACACTTCTTTTTTTGGCATATCTTCCTAATAATTAATACGAGCTGCAAATTAACCAACACATATAGAAAAGGTTGAACAACAACACATGTATGCATGCCTGGGTGACCATCACACACGCACAGAGGAGGGGGATTCCATATGTGTGATAAGTCGCCAACACCATAATTAAGCATATATATTATATATAAATTGAACAACGCACGGGAAAATTGTACAATGCAAACCTGCAGATTGATGGGAGGAAGATGTCGAGGAAAGAGTTTACAGCACTGCACTAGCTTTTGTGGTTACTGCATAAGCTTGTGATTATAAGCCGGCTGCTCCCTCCATATATTCACGCATAGCATAGATGTACATATATGTTGATACGATGCGTTGCATCACTTTACTAGTCGATGACAATGATGCATAACTAGTATACATAATGTGCATTCATCTGTAGGTCTAATATAATTAAGTAACCATGCATCGCGTCAAATGCCGCCCCTACTCCTATTTACTAGGATTAACGAACGATCCCTACTAAGCCTCCATCTAGTTGTGTTCGCTTATTCATTGTACCTACTCCTATTTCATCTGTTTACTGATTTATATAGAATGAGGATATACCATATGCTTGCCCCTGTGTCTGCGTCTTTGGAATAATTTTCATAGGATCAATCGATCTTTGATGTTAAAATTAAATCACATATTTAAGTTAACATATACCACAGTTGATTGAGGCCTCTACTGGCGGGCCATTAAGCACTACAGTGATGGGTTTGAGCACCATGAGTCACAATAAAGGCACAAATATCTTGTACGCAATCACGGTGATTTACCTGTCATCTTTTTTATGATGTGACGATGTACCAAAACAAATCTTTCACTATCAATTTAATTAAAAAAAACCCGGGTGCTTTATAGTTCATCATTTTCAAATCTCAGACAGCCTGGGTACGGTGCCTCAATTGGCTTCGAAAAACCACAAGGAGAGAAACTACATTGCTTTATGATCAATGAGGTCCATAGGAATTAGGGGCGGAGCCAGAAAAATTAGCCAATGGGTTCACTATTGACTTAATGTAAGTTTTTTTATTCGCTCATTGACTCAGTATGTTCAGTGGAGGAGCCAGTTTTATTTTTTTGAGAAGGCAAACCCAATGTGAAGTAGGAGTATTTAGCCAATGTGTATATGCATGTTCCAGTTTTTTCATAGGGACTTCGGTTGAACTAGACATCACTGATCCACAAACGGCACCCCTGTGTATGAGCATGTTCAGTGTAGGAGCCAGATTTCGTAATCTAGTTCACTCATTGGCTAAATTTTCTGGATCACTCATTGGAGGAGCCAGATTTTTTTATTCGCTCATTGACTCAGCATGTTCAGTGGAGGAGCCAGAAAATTCAGTTGGGCCAAGTCTTCTCGTAGACTTTGGTTGAACTAGATTACGAAATGGTATTTTTCAAAGGGACATCGATCACCAGATCCAAATAATGAGGCAGGCATGTCAAGGTCGCCCGTTAGGTATAAGCAGAGTACATTGATTGTCATTGAAATTAGTCGTCCAAAGTCTTCAATTCAGGACCAAATTAAATTAGATGAATTGCCTTATGATTGCTGATTGGAAAATAATTCAGAATACAATCTTAAATGTTAGGGACTTTACATCATTCGTTTGCATGACGATACTTATTTTAAACTTGTCAAAACAAAATTCAGAATATAATCTCAAATGTTAGGAATATGAGAAGTCGCACATGAAGATATGAAGTTATTTTGGTACTTCATATTTTACAATAGTAAATAAGTGATTTTATAATTTCATCTAAGGCTATCATACCCAGGTTGGAGCAGTATTTGTGTAGAAGTAGTAAGTATTAATGGAGGGTATACATTGCATATCACATATATGTTATGTTTCAGACGGGGCTTATTCAGTTAAGATTGTGGTACCGAGAAAGAAACATAGGAAATTCAGAATGCATTGCCTAAGCTAAGTTGGACCAGCGAACAGCGCATGAACTCTTAAGTGCTCTCTGACCGGGGACGAAACAGAGCACTCTGTTTCGTGGGAAAAACAGAGGAATACTCAGCACCAGCAACTACAGAATTGCAAATCCACTGCATCGATAGGGCTGGTAGAAGATGAGGGAGGCGACCTAGCGGCGGAGAAGAAGTGGTGATGCGACGTGCAAGATCACCTCTCACTAGGGTTAGAAGAGAACACAGTTCAGTTTTTTTTTCTTGATGGAAGGTGAAGGCTTTCTCTCCTTTTTCCAAAAAATGTTCACTTTTTCTCCAAACTATTGAGTTATTTAACTTTTGGGTCTGTTTAGGACACATCTAGATGTGACATAGTTATGTCACATCTAACCTGATGTCCACTATGTTTGTGGTCTGTTTTTTTTTTT
>NW_021315612.1:0-1549 GCF_002162155.2 Triticum dicoccoides | reverse complement strand
TTTTTTTTTGAGGGAAAAAAATGATAATTCACGAAAATTACACTCGAGATGGTCAGTGACTTTATGATTACTTAGCTCCAGTGAGATGCTCTTAGTGCTCAGTCTTGGATTGAAGGAGTTGGTCTGTTTGAATCCCGTAGTCCTACTGCTAGGCTCGCTATCATGGATAATCCTCCATATGAACTGGGCAATGGTTACTTTGCCCGATTTATTCCTCATGACCAAGGCATCAACTTCAGATCTACCCAGGGTTTTCATAGGGGGTGGGTGATGATTTTGGGGATCCCTTTGGATTCTGAGTACATCTCTGATGCAATTAGTACTACTTTTGGAAGATTTCATCTTTGGCATCACAATGACCCTCGGATGGTGCACACTCTTGCATATGTTTCATGCCCATCGCCTGCTCAAGTTCCCAGAGATTTTTTCAGTTTCACTGCTGCAGCTGCTAAGCGCACTGCACGCTCCAAAACAAGGCCGGTGGCTGAATCTGAAGTCAGGCGGAGTGCTCTCTTATCTGCTATCCGTGATGGTTTCAAGCAAGCATCTCCAACCAACCCTATCTCTCTGAAGAAACCGTCAGCTAAACCTCTGAAGAAACGCAAGATTCAGGACGCGGTTGCCACATCGATCCCAGCTGTCTCTGCTCGGAGGATGCGGTGCCACCTCCCACTCCACTCCGTGTCATTCAGTGCGTTGGTGGGCGTTTCGGCGTCCCACCGGAGAAGCTAACCAAGGAGAAGCTTACAGCTCTGCCTTCAACTTCTTCTTCTGCAGTTACTAGTTTTGATGATATTTAAGCCACTGCAGATCTTGGTTTATGGTGCACCCATGCTGAAACCATTAATCTTATTACTATGTTTAGCTCTCTTATGAAAGCCAAGGCAAGAATTTTTTGGTTTGAGAACTACTGGCCTGATTTGCCGGGTTTTTTGGACAGTGTTACTGGGGTTTGGAATAGGACAATTCGAAGGTGTTCTACTGTTGCTGTTTTATCAGAAAAATTTAAAGCTTTGAGATATGCTCGAAAATGCTGGCATACTAGTCTTTCCAGGTAAAAGCTTTAATTTCTGGTTGCAATAAAGTGATTCTATTCTTGGATGGCCTAGAAGGGCAACAACCGGAGGAAATTCTAAGGTTACTGAGACCAATATCAGTTCGTGAGACCAATTTCAAAAGAATTGTGAAGCTACAACTGGAGGAAATTCTAAGGCTACAATATATTTACTGGAAGCAATGTTGTACCATCAGAAACATCAAAATTGGGGAAGAGAATATGAAATTATTTCATGCAATGGCTGTGGAAAATTGTAGGATGACAATATTGTGTGTTGTATTGATCTGACCCTCATAGGGGTATATATAGAGTACATCATGAGGGAAGAGACTTGGAGTACAAGACTAAACACAATATGTTTAAACTAATTCTATCTTTATCTTTTCTTATCTCTAACTACACGTATGTATTCTAATATTCCCCCTCAGTCGTAGCGGGAGTGAAGCGGACGATTGCGACTGAATTTGTAGTCTTGCGCTTTCGTCGTCTTCT
>NW_021315611.1:0-2329 GCF_002162155.2 Triticum dicoccoides | reverse complement strand
TTGTTGTCTAGCTTAACCAACTAGCTCAGGGATATCTAACACCGATTCTTGGAGAGAAGGTGGTTCACAAGAAACCAACTTGATCACGAGATCAACATAGCGGTCAGGCGACAACCTGGTGATACTTCCGAGAAGAAATTTGGAATATCATGAACCACCGGTATGTTACTAAGCTCGAGAACAATCTTACTTTTCAGGGCAAGACGATATGATCAAATAAGCAAGGATTGGCACTATCCTAACTCACTGATCGGAGAGTGCACCAGAAATAAGGACTAGGTAGCACAATCAACCTTAGGGTGACGATTCAATAATCAACACGCTAAGAATGAGGTTATCGTCCATTTAACTACCAAGCAATGGAGTTGCTAGCAGTATTGATTTCACACGCCATGATTCATTTGTCGGCATTCCGGTTGCATCAACACGATGGCCGAGGAATGACTAATGATGGTGAGAAGTATTACTACGTCAAAATTCATGAAAGTTGGTGCAGTTCTCATGACAATTCTGACATAAAGGGGGTAATACTCCAAGGTAGAACAGAACCAAAAGCTGGATTGGCATTTGATCTGCGGAATACAACTACTTTGACCCAATCCTAGATATGGATGAGGTACTGGAGTTTGTTTCTCCTATTCATTCTAAAATAGAATGGCTTGGCGGACCACAAGGGTAATAGGCATCGACGAACGAATGCACGCATACTCTTGACTATCAATTGATAGGCGAGGGTCGGAAACAACTAAGATGGGACAACTCAAAAGAACATATGATTTTCTGAGTTGTGGATGCATGGATTAGCATGTCGAACGAGGTTCAACATATTTCTTCCGGATAACCCATGCAGAAAGGTAGAACTGGCAGAGTCACGATTTATGAATGGAGAACTCCTCAAGAATAATCCTGTTGTGATATTTCAGTTCAACGAGGAACTTCTGCCATAAGTAGTTCATGGTATTTGGAAGAAGAAGATACCACGGACTTCAAGGACTATCGCAAAGGTTACTAATATCCTAAAGGCACTAGCAATTACTATCAACATGAAGTAGGTAGAGTGAATCTCGGGTTCAAGAACCCAGGAACAGAATACCTATTACTAAGTAGCATCACGGGATGCTTTCGAGAATGATGGCCAGAATCATCACACTGGGAACACAAATCATGGCTAAATTACTAGATGATCCTCTAAGCACTTAGGGTCATAATAATAATTCCAACATATATGTCGAGGTAATAATTACCTCAACACACCGATTAGTGTGGTTAATCTGGCCCAAAGGAACATCGAAGCGGGAGGAAGGAATTTGCAAATGCATCCGACTATTTAGAAACCTGGGATGACTCGGACAGCATAACGGCTGTAAATGCTCAGAAAAGATTTGAGACATTCACAAAAATGGTGGCATAACCACTCAGAAGCACAATATCAAGGTCTCGAGATCAACAATTAACATACAGAAGTAGTAGGAACTGAACTGAGACTTAAATCCAACAATCTTATAAGTCTACTGATTAGTAACACGTGATCCTGATAGAAAGAAGAGATAGGCTAGTTTCTTAACCCCGTAGGAAAGATAAGATGACTCAGATCAGAAGGCCATGAGGTATAAGGAGTAAAAAGAGCCTTACGTTCCATCCCACAATCAATTCCCTTATATAACTAAAGAATTTCTAGACTCAACTTCGACCAGTTTGGCTTGGTAATCCTACAGGCAGTCAGGCTCTGATACCAACGTTGTCAGGACCCCGACTCAATGCCACATCGATCTAGCATGTAACACCTCATATCACTTTGCGGCCTCACGCACGGTATTCCCACGGGTGTCGCCTTACCTTTGCCCGGGACCGTTTGCGCCTTTTGGCACACGTATACGACAGTGTCGCTAGCATCCATATGATAAGGAGCCCGGGCTGACATGACTAGTCGTAAACCCAAAGTGGCACAGACTTACAGGGACAGGCATCCATGACCCAGCATCGAACGTGTCGGTCATCAGCGAGTGAATCCAGGCTGTAGCACTGGGCTAGCAGGACTCCGGTGAACCGGGCTGTAGCGGGCTAACAGGACTCCGGTATTCATCGCGTGACATTTCCCCGAAGGGACAGACACAGGAACGAAGAAGGACACATGCCGGCCAGCCTAAGTGTTCCGGAGCAGTAGCAAGCTACCATGGCTCGGTGGAAACACTAGGAGACATTTCCCCGTAAGAGAGGCTACTAAAGATAAACAACTAGATGGTCAGATCCCACACATACCAAGCATTTCAATAACATACACACAATATGCTCGATATGTGCAAATACAACATGGCATCACAACATGACT
>NW_021315610.1:0-1614 GCF_002162155.2 Triticum dicoccoides | reverse complement strand
CATTAGTTATCAGGGAGGACCAGTAGAGATTCGAGAACACAGCGTGGCAAACAGGTTAAAGCAGAAAAAAGATGAATACCGTGATAGGGAAGATTGGCATTAGTAGAACAAATGTCAAATTGTAGAACTGTAGATTTGACAAATGAGATGTATGATGCATAATTTGTCCTGGTCAAAACGCATATTTAATACAATAATATGCAAATCAAAGACATTTTGCCTTTTTGGCATAATGAAAGACATTCTGCCTTATTATTGTCTAAGTTGGACCTTAGGGGGTTGAATTCATCAGGACCAACTGCTGGGTTTGGACATGCTATTTTACCATATTCACTACTAAGTAATACATACACTGTTTTGGTCATTATGTTCAACCCACAATTCTCCATTCTATTGATAGACACCATGTAGGCTAGGATTAGTGGTACTTCACGATGTCGAAATCCTTTGGGCAATGTATGTTGGAAGTTGCATAACACGATCAGACAAACAACAGAGATTTATACCTTTATCATCATAATCTAATGCGGTGAACCAAGATCACTCAAAGAACGGAGATGTCAACCCTACAAACCCCATGTCATCGACATGCCAAGACCACACAGCCACCAGATATATTCATCCTATTGGCCGTGTGAGACATTCATGCACTAACACAACAAGCCGACAGCCTGTGGCAAGCAGGGTGGACTTAAAGCGGGACGTGAGGTTTCAGTTGACCCCCCCCAGTGCCATAGGAGAACAGGCTGCTATCAGAAAAGCAATCAAATCAATCTGCAGCAAACTTATGGATCGATCAGGATATCTCAGAGAAAAGGATAATTTTGGATTCAATGGTTCACTTTACAAAACAAAACACACTTAGAACACTAGAAGCAAGCTACCTAGGGCTTCAGTAATAGCAGACGAAAACAGCCTGGATGTATCTCCTCTTGCATTATGAGTAGGCGTGTGCATATGATAAATATTACAGTAACTAAAGTGAGGCACCAAACTTACAAACAAAAACTATGTCAATGTTTGTTATGCTGACAGCAAATACCATATTTATCGCACTAGTGAAGAGTGATGAACGGTATAGAGATTCTTAGTGCAAAGACAAATCAACAATTAACACGTATTGCAATGATCCTGGTCTATAGGACAGCTGACAGCAAACGAAACAGGAGATGGATCATGGATAACTTAATATAATTGTGCAATGAGACCAGTGTCGGAGCTAGCATTTGAAACCAGGGTGGTCCGCCCCAATTATTTTTTTTGATAAGCAATATGACATGTGAAAGTTCTAACTAATTACCAATATCACAAAGAAATAGATCAATATCACAATATGGACTTGCAAAAACACTAAAATCCTCAATTAAATCTCTGTTTTGCATTAAAAAGCCTACATAGTACATACTACATGGACCATAGTACATACCTTGAGAAGTTCAAAAAGACTATGTTTCTGGCTCACGCTTTTGCATTGCCATGAAGGTGTCAATTATATCATCTTCATTCACCTCGAAGAAAGCATCCCTCTCAATGTATGTGACTAGACAATCATCCAAAATACTATCGCCCATCTTATTTCTCAACTTGCTCTTGACTAAACTCATGGCAGAAAAG
>NW_021315609.1:0-971 GCF_002162155.2 Triticum dicoccoides | reverse complement strand
AGAGCCGCCCGAGCTCGAGATCGAGCTCGAGCTCCGCCGCCTCGGGTCGCCGTCGATCTGCGGGTACAGGCCTCCTCCGCTCCTTTTCTCTCTCGAACTGGACTCCCCTCGCCTCACTGATGCTTTCCCCTCTCTTTCCCCCTTGTTTTGCAGCCGGAAACGGCCGGAACCACCGGCGCCCGAAGCACCTCCGCCGCGGGACCTCGTCGCCGGCGAAGCAGGCCACCCCGGCGACCGTCTCCACCACCACCAGAACCGCGACTCGCTCCTGAGTCCAACGGTAGCCTCCGCGCCCCTTCCCGTGCCCTGTATCGCCGCCGGCGAGCTCGCCGTCGCCTCTGGCCGGAGGTAGACGAAGGCCGCCGTGGGGCCGGCCCGTCAGCCACACGCCCTGACGGGTGGGATCCACCCGTCAGGTTTAAAACGTGCGCGCGCGCGCGCACCGATCCGCCGTCGGCCGAAGGCGTATTCAGCCTTTACGCCTTCGACGTGGCGGCCGCGTGGGCTGGGTTTCCCCCCCTGGGCCTGCTGCTGCTGTGGCCTCTCTGGCCCAGTGGCACAGCGCCGTTTCTCTTTTTCCTTTTCTGTATTATTTCCAAAAATTCCACAGGGCAGAATATTAATCCAAATGCATTGATTCCAATTTCTAAATTCCTAGAATATTGCAACCTATTTAATGGTGCAACTTTCATTCAAATCCAACCACCTTTTATTCTCTGTAAATATTTAAATGTGGTTTTTAGCATTTAAATAGGCCTTTGAAAATCCATAACTCCTATTTTGCTGCTCCAAAACCAAAACCAAAAGTTGTCCCCTTCCTAGCTTTCCTCTTAGTATTTTACAAAAATAAGTTGACATTTTTGTGAGCACTTTGACTTTTCTGTTTTTATTATTGTCTTATTTTTCCCGTTGTTTTCTTGCGACGTTAGATCCCGTGTTTGACGAGGTAGCTGAGGAAGAAGGAGGAGCAG
>NW_021315608.1:0-1053 GCF_002162155.2 Triticum dicoccoides | reverse complement strand
CTTATAAAACACTCAATTCTCATGTTAGTATCTTCAAACCTTGACTACTAGATTGTGAAAATGATTCTTATTTACCATTATTAACATTCATGTATATCATTTATGCTGATACATCCTAAACACTATAAAACATGGTTTTACATAATAATTTATACAAATATTACAAATTCATATTTTTAACTTCTTATAAAACACTCAATTCTCATGTTAGTCTCTTCAAACCTTGACTACTAAATTGTGAAAATGATTCTTATTTACCATTATTAACATTCATATATTTCAATGAAGCTGATACATCATAAACACTATAAAACATGGTTTTACATAATAATTTATACAAATATTAAAAATTCATATTTTTTGCATATTAAAAATCAACAAGTTTAATTTATTGTACAAGTATATTTTGTTATACATTTTTTTTCATTAAAATTCAACACAACACTGGTAGATTTCTAATATCTTTTATTACTGATCAATCATCATTATTATAATTTCTCCAACCATTATACATATTTATATGAATATTTTTTTTTAGGTGGCAGTATAATAGTGGATCACTGAAACATGCTGAGACATTAATTAACATTTTTGGAATTTTGGGAAAGTTTCAACATCCTACATTGAACATGGACTTGAAGATTCTGATAATAATAATGATTTTATGCAATGTACTTGTAATGAATATAAAATATAATTAATAGTAAATTAATAGTAGTGGAACAATTGAAATTTGTTAAAAATATGAATATAGTATTGGTAAACAAATTGAGCTTTTTAATTTTCATTCTTGAAATATGCCTCAGCTTTAAAAAACTTTTTATTATTTCTACGTTTTTTTCATAATTAGGTTTTCATTAAATCATAATCCAAAGTATTGCAATTTAAATAGTCTAGTTTTAATAGATGTTTAACGGTACTTTTATTCCATTATGATTTGATATTATTATGTTCAAATCCGTATTATTTTTGAGGAATGGTTATGTCATAGTCTATTAAAAAACAGCAATTTTAAGTTACTCTACAAGCGTATTCTTAATAAACACTTATTTT
>NW_021315607.1:0-1786 GCF_002162155.2 Triticum dicoccoides | reverse complement strand
AATGATCTGATTGACATGACCCATTCCATTAGCTTAGCACCCGATCGTTTAGTATGTTGCTATTGCTTTCTTCATGACTTATACATGTTCCTATGACTATGAGATTATGCAACTCCCGTTTACCGGAGGAACACTTTGTGTGCTACCAAACGTCACAACGTAACTGGGTGATTATAAAGGTGCTCTACAGGTGTCTCCAAAGGTACATGTTGGGTTGGCGTATTTCGAGATTAGGATTTGTCACTCCGATTGTCGGAGAGGTATCTCTGGGCCCTCTCGATAATACACATCACATAAGCCTTGCAAGCATTGCAACTAATGAGTTAGTTGTGAGATGATGTATTACGGAACGAGTAAAGAGACTTGCCGGTAACGAGATTGAACTAGGTATTAAGATACCGACGATCGAATCTCGGGCAAGTAACATACCGATGACAAAGGGAACAACATATGTTGTTATGCGGTCTGACCGATAAAGATCTTCGTAGAATATGTAGGAGCCAATATGAGCATCCAGGTTCCGCTATTTTTTATTGACCGGAGACGTGTCTCGGTCATGTCTACATTGTTCTCGAACCCGTAGGGTCCGCGCGCTTAAGGTTTCGATGACAGTTATATTATGAGTTTATGAGTTTTGATGTACCGAAGGAGTTCGGAGTCCTGGATGGGATCGGGGACATGACGAGGAGTCTCAAAATGGTCGAGACATAAAGATTGATATATTGGAAGCCTATATTTGGATATCGGAAGTGTTCCGGGTGAAATCGGGATTTTACCGGAGTACTGGGAGGTTACCGGAACCCCCCGGGAGGTATATGGGCCTTAGTGGGCCTTAGTGGAAGAGAGGAGAGGTGGCCAGGGCTGGGCCGCGCGCCCCTCCCCCTAGTCCGAATAGGACAAGGAGAGGGGGGTGGCGCCCCCCCTTCCTTCTCTCTCTCCTCTTTCCCCCCTCCCGAATCCTATTCCAACTAGGAAAGGGGGGAATCCTACCCCCGGAGGGAGTAGGACTCCTCCTGGCGCGCCCTCTCCTGGCCGGTTGCACCCCCCCTTTGATCCTTTATATATAGAGGCAGGGGGCACCCCTAGAGACACAAGTTGATCCACGTGATCATATTCTTAGCCGTGTGCGGTGCCCCCTTCCACCATAGTCCTCGATAATATTGTAGCGGTGCTTAGGCGAAGCCCTGCGACGGTAGTACATCAAGATCGTCACCACGCCGTCGTGCTGACGGAACTCTTCCCCGACACTCTGCTGGATCGGAGTCCCGGGATCGTCATCAAGCTGAACGTGTGCTAGAACTCGGAGGTGTCGTAGTTTCGGTGCTTGATCGGTCGGGCCGTGAAGACGTACGACTACATCAACCACGTTGTGCTAATGCTTCCGTTGTCGATCTACAAGGGTACGTAGATCACACTCTCCCCTCTCGTTGCTATGCATCACCATGATCTTGCGTGTGCGTAGGAAATTTTTTGAAATTACTACGTTACCCAACACCTCCTATATAAGCCCACACTTGCGAAAATTTCGCCAACTGCTCCATTCCCCATCGCCGACGCCGCCAGGCTGCTTGTCCTCCTCCTCGCCGTCGCCATGCCCTGCCCCATCCCCGCGTGCTTGCCGTCGCCGCGCCCTGCCCCGTCGCCGTCGCCGCGCCCTATCGCTGTCGTCGTCGTCGCGCCCTCCTGCCCGTCGCCGGCCGCCCTGCCCCGAGCCCGCTGCCGTCCGCCCTACCCCGAGCCCCGCCTCCTCGTCCCCGTCGCCGTGTGCCGCCCCGAGCCCGCCGCC
>NW_021315606.1:0-870 GCF_002162155.2 Triticum dicoccoides | reverse complement strand
GGGTCAGTGGGGTCAAACCCACCGGCGACATGACGCCGGCGAGGCCCGAGACGGCGGCGCGAGCCGGAAACGCGCTACAGGGCACGGGCGAGGCTGTGCTTGGGCTCGTTGGAGAGCCCTTGCTGGTGCGCATCGAATGGTGGTGGTGGCCGTGCCTGTGGTGGCCGGTACCGACGACGGCGAGCTCGTGAGCGGCGGCCGGAGTTCGGCCAACGGCGGGTTAGGCGATGCAGGGCGCTAGGGGAGGCGTTGGTGCGTGCTACGTGCTCCTGGTGAGGTGTGGAGCACGATGGTGTGCCCGGCTTCGAGCCACAGTGGCTCTGGCCACGACGGCGACGAGGCACGGCGGCGGCGAGCTTCGGCCGTGGTGGAAGATGGAGCTGGGGGACGAAATCAGGTGCGGGGAGTGAGGGGAAGAGAAGAGGAGCTCACGGGGAGTCGGACGAGACGCTGAGTGGGCTCGGGGACGCCTCTGCAACGGCGAATTGACGACGGCGATCTCCGGGCACCGGAGATGAAGACGACGACGCTCCGGTCGACTGCGGCCTCCTCTGGTCGCGTGCGTCGCGTGTGTAGCTCCACGGGGTCAGGGCGGAGCTCAGGGATGCATAGAGGGAGCGAGGGGGTGGCTGGTGGCCGCGGCGAACGGCGTCGGTGGCGACGGGCTCCGCTCGGGCAGAGAGGGAGAGGGAGCAGAGGGGGATAGGGATGGAGGGAGAGACGCGGGAGAGTGAGGGAGGGTCGAGGGAGCCGCGTGGCGTCTCCAGGGAGTAGCGGAGGCAAGCAGGGAGGCAGGAGGTGGCCTGGGCGTGTGCCCGCGCGCTCCGGCCACGCGCCTGCGCCTACTGGCGCGAGGAGGAAGGCGACAAG
>NW_021315605.1:0-1246 GCF_002162155.2 Triticum dicoccoides | reverse complement strand
CAATCATGTTATCCAGAGGGCTAGAGAAGTGACCCGGCGGTGTCGGCATGTATTGCGGCGGGTTATTTGTTCGTCGAGGCGGGTCCATCATTCGTGGCTAATCCGGCGCCCCTGTCCCAGGTGCCTCAGTCCGGTTCATCGCTGCCGGATCACTGGGTCCAGCTCCTGGCGTGTTGAAGAGATTCATTCCTTCATAAACCGGCGGCAGACGAGACCGGTGCCTCCTCCTCAATACTTCGTTCGAAGCGTTCTGATCCAGCATGAGCCGATAATTCTCTGCTTGAATCCGCTGCGACTGAGCATCTAAAGCGGCCCGCTCATCAGCCATCCTGGTGTCCTAAGCTGCCAAGTCCTCCTTGGCCTGAGTTATCTGATCCCGCAGCTTTGCAACCTCCGCGTCATGCCGATCTTGAGTCTCCGGGTTACTGTTGTAGCCAATAGTGTCGTCCAGGCGTCCAATAAACCGGACAAAACTTGAGCCGGCCGGCGCGCAGGGCCTCCTGCCCCGGCTGCCGATCCAGAAATCATTGCTGCTGCAGTTGAAGATTGCAACGTGGGCTGTGTACTGGCCATGAAGATTGCAACCCAGTTTGGCGGTTCAAAGGGGTCCGAAATACTGTCATCATCGGAATAGCCCCCAATCCGGCCGGCCTGCAATTGGTAAAGCGACTCGGTCTCGCCAGTGGATGACTCGTCATCTGAGTAGACGGACGTCTCACCATCGGACACTGGTTCGGATTCTGCACCATGGATGAATCCTACGAACGCACGCTTCATGGCAGGCTGAACCCGGGCAGGACTCGCACGCTGAGCCGTCTCGACGAGGTCGGTGGAGATGTCCGGCTCAGGGCCCGGTTCGCCGATCTTGCCGATGAAAACATGAATTCCGCCAATGGGGACCCGGTACCCGTACTCAATTGAGCCGGCCTCGGGGCCCCATCCTGCGTCGTCGATGTAGAGCTTGCCGCGATGACTCTTGGTCATCTGGCCAACCGCGTATCCCTTGAGTTCTTCAAAGTTGCCCTTCAAGAACTCGAAACCATCGTGCGATAGCCCCACGGTGGGCGCCAACTGTCGTGGAATTAACACGTTAGATGTCCTAGTGAGAGGACTTAGTCGTGGAGCCATCGCAATGAGATTAGCAAAAAGGGGTTAAACCGGACAAAGGACACGGGGAGTTTATACTGGTTCGGCCCCTTACGATGAAGGTAAAAGCCTATGATCCAGTTGTGGTGGAATTGATGGG
>NW_021315604.1:0-983 GCF_002162155.2 Triticum dicoccoides | reverse complement strand
TGAAGATGTTCACCGATGATGACTAGTCCGTCTCACGTGATGATCGGACACGGCCTAGTTTGACTCGGATCATGTAATCACTTAGATGACTAGAGGGATGTCTATCTGAGTGGGAGTTCATAAGATGAACTTAATTATCCTGAACATAGTCAAAAGGTTTTTGCAAATTATGTCGTAGCTCACGCTATAGTTCTACTGTTTAGATATGTTCCTAGAGAAAAAAATTAGTTGAAAGTTGATAGTAGCAATTATGCGGACTAGGTCCGTAAACTGAGGATTGTCCTCATTGCTTCATAGAAGGCTTATGTCCTTAATGCACCGCTCAGTGTGCTGAACCTCGAACGTTGTCTGTGGTTGTTGCGAACATCTGACATACACGTTTTGATAACTACGTGATAGTTCAGTTAAACGGTTTAGAGTTGAGGCACCAAAGACATTTTTGAAACGTCGCGAAACATATGAGATGTTTCGAGGGCTGAAATTGGGATTTCAGGCTCGTGCCCATGTCAAGAGGTATAAGACCTCCGATGACTTTCTTAAACCTGCAAACTAAGGAGAAAAGCTCAATTGTTGAGCTTGTGCTCAGATTGTCTGAGTACAACAATCATTTGAATCGAGTGGGAGTTGATCTTCCAGATAAGACAGTGATGGTTCTCCGAAGTCATTACCACCAAGCTGCTAGAGCTTTGTGATGAACTATAATATATCAGGGACATATATGATGATCCTTGAGATACTCGCGATGTTTGACACCGCGAAAGTAGAAATCAAGAAGGAGCATCAATTGTTGATGGTTGGTGAAACCACTAGTTTCAAGAAGGGCAAGGGCAAGAAGGGATACTTCATGAAACGGCAAATCAGCTGCTGCTCTAGTGAAGAAACCCAAGGTAAAACCCAAACCCGAGACTAAGTGCTTCTGTAATAAGGGGAACAACCACTAGAGCAGAATTACCCTAGATACTTGGTAGATAAGAAGGCTGGCA
>NW_021315603.1:0-2141 GCF_002162155.2 Triticum dicoccoides | reverse complement strand
CGACTTCTTTCACGAATCTCAGTCACTGCCCAAGCCGGCTTCTCCGTGTCAATCCAACGATAGTACATGCACAGAGGTGGAGGAGACTACAACAAGAAACAAGAATGTTACTAAAGAATCAATCAAAATACCAACAATATCTATTCGTGATGGTTAAAGCATACCAGAGGCTTGTCGTACTCTGAAATAGCTACGGCAGGATCTTCCTCATAATTGGCGCATATGAAAAACTTCATGCCCAACCAATCTGAAAAATCTGTCACCTCCTTCACCTTGCAAAGATCGCCACACCAACACCGCAGGACTACCATCCCCGGAGGCAAACTTGCATTCTTCATTTTCCTCGGCCTAATGCTTTGATCCGAACAAGGCAAACTCAAACCGACTGAACAAATGTGTTACACACTTTGCGCACTGGCGATTTCGAGGATGGCTGGACGAGAGCCTCGGTGTCTCTTTTTATAGGCTCAGACGATAAATGATGGCGAGAAAATAAGCAAGAACAGAGGAAATTAGGCGGGATATTTTAGGATCCCTGTAGTGTTGGCACAATAGGTTCCCGCAGCATCGGATTCCCGCAGTGCCGTCGTATCCACTGAGGCAGAAAAAAGCAAAAGCCAGAGTGATTCCCGCCCGTGAAATTCGTCGTCCTCCGCGCATGGTAATCAGCCCAGTTTGCAACAGTGAAATTCGTCGTTATTGCGCGTGTGGGAATCAGCGCCCAGTCTGTAACAGGACCGGCTGTCGGGCCGCATGCAGCAACGGGGCGCCTGCGCTAGTGGCGGCAGGGCCCGCGCCTCGGTCAGCGAGCAGCAGCAACTGTCGGCCAGCAGTGTCGGCCAGGTGAGGCCGCCTCAGGCTATGGCGGCGAGGCCCACTGGCGGGGTCCGCGCGCAGCAGGTCCTGTCGGCGAGCTAGCGACCGTGCCAGGGCTGGCCGCCTCGCCCGGTGGCGGCAGGGCCCACCTGGCCCGCCCTGTTCCGTCGCGGCGCGGTGAGTAGCTGGGAATCCGTTCGGCTGGGATGGCCGCCTCCTGCGGTGGCGGCAGGGCCCGCCGCCTCTTGGCGTGGCGGCAGGTGCCACGTGTCGCCTGCCGCGCCTGCCGCCACCGCTGAGGGGGTCCTTTTTGTCAAATTGATCTAGAGGTAGTCTTTTTTGGCAATTCATCTCGGCAGGGGGTCAAATTTTTATATGCATGATGATTTTTTTAAATGTAAGGAAACTAGTTTTCCAGCTAAGAAATATAAGTAAAGTAAAAAAAATGAAAACAAAATATGCATTGGAGAGTCGGCGCTCCGCCCATGCTGGGCCAGGTTAGTTATGTGCCGCTTAGGCGAGCATATATTTAAAAAACGCAGCACGCGAGAAATCCGTACGGCCGTGCATCTCGCGGAAGCAAATCCGTACCTCTTGTAAAAGCAAATCTGTACCTCTCGCAGAAGCAAAATCGTGCCTCTCGCGAAAGAAAAGAAAACAAAACACATTTTTTGTCGTGTCCGAGAGGCACGGCCGTGCTTCTCGCGGAAGCAAAACCGTGCCTCCTGCGAAAGGAAAAAGAAAAAAAATACATTTTTCGCAGAAAATTTACAAATATTTTTCCAAAAGCTAAAAAAGACCGGTGAAAAACTGAAAAGCTGAAAAAACCATGTAAAAAGCAAAAACGCGTGTGAAAAATAAATAAAAAACAAATCCGAAAGGAGCGCCCAGAGCGAGACACGTGGCGGCGGCTGAGAACGCGTCAAGTGCCCTAAATGATCCTTGGGGAGGCTCCTAAACGAGCGCTTCTTAATTAGTTGCTCTCGGCACAAAGGGTCCGCTCGTACATTGTAAGTGCGCCGGCCCTACGTTTCTTTGTTTCTGTCACTCCTGGGAAGCATTAAAAAAGGATTCCTACTGTTCTTTTTCGGCTGTTTTTTCCTTAATTCACAAACTTTTGTTCAATATCGTGAGAACAATTAAAATTCACAAACCTTTTCAGATTCCTGAACTATATTTTAGTTCGTGTTTCTGAATTTCACGAACCCTTTTTAGAAAAATCTGAACTTTTTCCATGCTCTTCACTTTTTTTAGATTCACATTTTTTTTAAAATTCATGAAGTTTTTATAATTCGTTATTTTTCATCGATTTGCTAATAAGATGA
>NW_021315602.1:0-1970 GCF_002162155.2 Triticum dicoccoides | reverse complement strand
AAGACGGAGGCGGATCCTCGGTAGTGTATTGAAGTGGTGAGTAGTGGACTCGTGTGCGCAAAACCATTTCAAGTTGGAGTATCGTAGGATAGTCTAGCCAAGAGTCAAAGCTGGCTTGCTGCAATAACTCCACCAACCCTTCTTGATAATATGCATGTATGTAGGATCTGATGTAAGTCTTGCTGAGTACCTTTGTACTCATGTTGCTATAATTTACATTTTACAGAAGACGCTGCAACCCCTTCTGATGGGTTC
This sequence comes from Triticum dicoccoides, assembly GCF_002162155.2. Taxonomy (NCBI): domain Eukaryota; kingdom Viridiplantae; phylum Streptophyta; class Magnoliopsida; order Poales; family Poaceae; genus Triticum; species Triticum dicoccoides. The sequence goes on along the minus strand of NW_021315602.1, from coordinate 1,715 downwards.
TACGTAGACGTTGACATCAACGAGTAGGCTAAAGGCCCAGGTGGTGATCCTGAGCTTATGAAGGACCACGTAGTATAGCTAGGCTTTCCAAGCCTCTTTTATTTTACTAGTTGTCTGTACTCAGACAAGTTACTTCCGCTGCTGGTTTGTATGACTGTATGACTTGAATGTTGGGTCGTGAGACCCGTACCTTGCTGTATGTTATGTATGGCTCCCTGAGCCTTAAATAAAGTACTTGTGTCGTAGAGTCATGTTGTGATGCTTCGTTGTATTTGCACATATCGAGCATATTGTGTGTATGATTGAAATGCTTGGTATGTGTGGGATCTGACTACCTAGTTGTTTATCTTTAGTAGCCTCTCTTACCGGGAAATGTCTCCTAGTGTTACCGCTGAGCCATGGTAGCTTGCTACTGCTCTGGAACACTTAGGCTGGCCGGCATGTGTCCTTCTTCGTTCCTGTGTCTGTCCCTTCGGGGAAATGTCACGCATTGAGTACCGGAGTCCTGCTAGCCCAGTGCTACAGCCCGGACCCACTTGCTGATGACCGACACGTTCGAAGCTGGGTCATGGATGCCTGTCCCTGTAAGTCTGTGCCACTTTGGGTTTACGACTAGTCATGTCAGCCCGGGCTCCTTATCATATGGATGCTAGCGACACTATCATATACGTGAGCCAAAAGGCGCAAACGGACCCGGGCAAAGGTAAGGCGACACCCGTGGGGATACCGTGCGTGAGGCCGCAAAGTGATATGAGGTGTTACCGGCTAGATCGATGTGACATCGAGTCGGGGTCCTGAGAGCGTTGGTATCAGAGCCGGACTGCCTGTAGGTTCTCCAAGCCAAACTGGTCGATGTTGAGTCTAGAAATTCTTTAGTTATATGTAGGGGTATTGTTTGTGGGTTGGAACGTAAGGCTCTTTTTACTCCTTTATCTTATGACATTCTGATCTGAGTCAGTCTATTCTTCCACCGGGGGTTAAGGAATTAGGATCTATTCTCTCTATTAGGTTCACGTGTTACTAATCAGTAGTACCTTATAAGTTTGATGGATACAAGCCTAGTTCAATCCTATTACCACATTATGTTGCTAGGATGGACTCAGAACTTTGATATGATGATGTTGAGTGTGTATGAAATCCTTTGTCAAATGTCTCAAAATCCTTCTTGAGCATTTACAGCTGTTATGCTGCCGAAATTTTGCTAGAAATTCTAATGCCCTTGCATTATGATTGTGCTTTCAGATGGCCACTCGCGACCTCAATCAAGTGGTTCGCCTGACACGATGCCTAGATGTACCCGGTCATACCGCCATGTTGGTCAGGGTAATGACCGAGGCTGGATACCGCTGGTATCCTGAGTACACGGTCGAAGAGCAATTTCGGGACTTCAATCAAAGCCAGTATCTCTGCACTGTCAGGATATTTCCATCTTATCCTGGATCCACCGAGCCCCTTCACTGCTCCTATGGACTCGGGGTTACTATTGAGATGGTTGTGCAGGACGCCGCCTACTCTATGATGACCATCATGCGAGTCAGATCTGGTCTATTTCGGGACTCTGATTTCCGGTATATGCCAGGATCACTTCCGGGAGCACAAGGGTATCTCCAGGCTATCTATGCTGACCCCACCCAGGAGGATTCACGGACTCGCACCACTGCTGAGATGCTCGAGGATAAGGACCGTGAAAATCGGGCCTTGAGGTTAGAGCTCTT
>NW_021315601.1:0-1198 GCF_002162155.2 Triticum dicoccoides | reverse complement strand
TGCACACTCAAAACACGTTGAGCAACTAAACATTCATACCTGTCAGCGTCTTCAGGAGCCATGTATTGCGTCTCATGATCAGAATCATCTCCACCATGTTCTTCACGTGTAATAAGAGCCAATGTCTCCTCATCATAGTCACTAGCGGACTCATATCCACCATCCGCGGTAGCAATCATCACACGCGGAGATTTGCATTCCCTCGCATAATGACCTCCTCCCTTACAACGACGACAAATAATATCACTTGTGTGCCCTGTTGATGCCATGGAAGAAGAAGAACGCTGTGCAGGCCCCGCAGGTGCGCTCTTGGCAGATAATGGTGGTTGTTCCTGTTTTCTTGTATCACGACTGTAGGAGGCACCTGATTGAGGTGCTGGTGCAGTTGAAGTAGAAGATGCACGCGGCGTCCATGAGGAAGGTCGGCCTGCAGAAAAGTTAGTTCGCCCCAATGCTTGTCGATCCTGCACTTCACGTTCAGCTTTACAAGCAAGATGGAATAAACGACTGATATTAGTATACTCCTTATAGTCTAGAATGGTCTGAATCTCTCTATTTAATCCACCCAGAAAACGTGCAAGCATAGCTTCATTCTCCTCAACAATACCACATCTAATCATGCCAGTTTGTAATTCTTGATAATATTCTTCTACAGAATTTTTCCCTTGTCTTAAACGCTGCAATTTTTGAAGCAATTCACGTTGATAATATGGTGGAACCCAACGCGTACGCATAGCAGTTTTCAAAGCAGCCCAAGTAGTTGGAATAGGATATAATCTACAATGTTCAGACCACCAAACACATGCAAAACTAGTGAAAGCACAAACAGCAGCAGCAACTCGTCTCTCCTCAGGATATTGTAAACATGTAAATCGTTGTTCAGTTTCTAACTCCCAAGTAAGATATATATCAGGAACATATCTACCCTCAAATGGTGGAATATTCAATTTCAGTTTAGGAATATGGACATCATCGCGTACCTGAGGTGGTGGTGCAGGCCTACCATTACGAATATATACCTGAGGTCGACCTGCTGGTGGTGGTGCTGGTGGCTGCTCGTAGATCTGATTTTGATCAACCTCATCCTCATAATCGCCCGCATACTCATCATCCTCCTGGGTACCAGCAGGAGCAGTAGCAGGAGCCAAAGAAACACCAACAGCAGTAACAGCGGCACCAGAATTTTGTCCTGGCACAA
>NW_021315600.1:7496-8623 GCF_002162155.2 Triticum dicoccoides | reverse complement strand
AACAATGCCAAAAACTCCTCTGAATATTTTATATTGCTAGATGGATTTTTTCCAAAAGCTTATAAAATATTTCAGGGGTATTTGAAATTATATTCTAATTATATGAATATAATTCAAATTCAAATAGTTAATGAATTAAATCCAAAGTCCCAAAAATAATTCCTTAAAAATGTTCAATATTTTGGTTGGGGCCAGAACCCTTACCAAAAATTATCAAACATTTAAGAAGAGCATTTTGGAGCAATGAATGAGATTTCTAGGGTTTTTGCCCTTCTTTTATTTAGGGTTTTGAGGCTTCCAATTTCCCTCAGTTCAAGTTTCAGAATTTAAACATGATGCACACATGAAGCTAGCCTAGAGCATAACAGGACCAGGGATGTGACAACTCACCCCCACTAAACAAAAATCTCGTCCCGAGATTCAAGCGTAGGGTAGGGTGAAGGGGAAACGCAAACTAGCACAATCTTAACGATCCAGGGTGCACTTTATCAAAGCGTTGATTCGATCACCATCTTTGTCTCGAAGTCTTGCTCTGAGAACTCCAACTAACATGACAACGAGAGGAAAGGAAAGATCCTAAAAGAATGGTTCTTCTCGAAGGTCGAACAACTCAGGATTAACTCACGGAATGAGACATAGCAACATCTCTCGAGCTGAGAGGCGAAGCACACATCCATAGGAATGGAGTGAACCAGATGACGAAGGTTCACTAGGTAGACCACAATTTCACGCTTAAGAAGGTGGTAATCGATTGTCAACGTAGCGAGGAGTTGAGTTGCCATGATACCATAACGATACACCTTAGGGAAGGTGACTCGTAGAGATATCCCCTTAAGTGGCAAAAAGAATTACTTTTGATTCAGAGATCATTGAGACTCTTTAAACCAGCCTAAGGCAATTCTCGAGCAATCGTTTGGAGGGGGTCGGTAGAATGGCATACTCGGACTTGGATGATGTGGACTACCTTGTTGAAGACAACGCAATGTATGATTTTTGCTTATCACCGGAAATGGAAGAGACCCATGGTAGAATGGCACATTGGCGGTGCAAGCTGGGAACAAAATGCAAATGCTGGGAATGATTCTGGTAACTGGGGGAAGAACCCAACAATAAAGAGTGAATTCACT
>NW_021315600.1:0-7252 GCF_002162155.2 Triticum dicoccoides | reverse complement strand
TAGCGCTTGTGCGTGCTCTCAAGAACTTGAGCATTTCCACATTCATCAAGGTTTTACCAATATCCGTGTCAAGGATCCTGGCAACACAACTTACTACCATGATGAATGGTGATGGAGGATGCAGATGCAGAGGAGGATAACACTTCTCAGATTACACCTTAGCGAAGCCAAGGAACAAAATCTGGATGATCGACCGAGAGACATTTAGCACTCCGCTTCTAATGTTCTCCTTGATGTGCTAGTGTAACCCATTCCTAGAAATGGTCTGGTATCTAGAACATCAAGTAAAGGTCGGACTTCGGGAACACAAAAATCCATAGGGGTAACTAGGAAGTAAATCCTACGAAATCCCTATGGGGAGGTGGCCAACTTCCTCAATCAAGATACTACAATAATAGGTCTCCTGGCGGGGTGTGTTGGCCACGACATCCACTTTACCGGTTATCGAGGGACCAATATTATAGTTCTTGGGAAATGTTCCAAACCATCATATCTGCCTGAGATTCAGATCTGGTTGGTGTCAGGATATTCCAGACTCATCGAGTCTAGAAAGAAAAATGAAAGTTTGCAACACAAATCGACGAGATGACGTTGCGAGATTCTCGGGGAGCGAACTACGATAGCAAGCTCCAAAACATGAGCTGGTTCTGCTACAAACATGTGAACACGTTGTCCCAGACAAGCATGACCACGTGGTAGTCTTATAATAAAACACTACCGAGTTCAGGTGGGGAACCATCAACGAGGATATCAAAATCCTTGCATAAGGTATACTCTTAAGAAGGAACTTCTTCTCCTTGAACAAATCAATCAGTGGCTTGGTGTGCTAGGGATACATATAGATTGAAGGTTGCAAGTCTTCAAACCACAGAATTCTTCGCACGTGTGCATGACTGACTTGCGATGATTCCAGAGGAAGCAACATTGACTTTCTCGAGTCCACGGCGGCAACTTGCATCATATGCACATGAATTAAAGGAAGTCACTACCTTCATCCAAACATATGCTTCATGAGCTAGCATGATCAAATGCTTTCAAAAGTTTCCAACACTAGCTTAATGTTCAACAAAATTATGGAGGAGATAAGGATGTTGTCAATGGGCTCAACAACAATTCATCTAGGTTTCCTTTTAAAAGGAATTCCATAGTTAAGTGAACACGGTGATAGCATTGGTCAGACCAAAGATATAATGATGTATGCTCAAGGGGTCAACCACGAGTAAGACAACATTACGAGCATCGTTGGTACTGATTTGATTTGACGATAGCCCACACTCAAATCAAAGGATTGATAAGACAATAGGTCCAGCAACTGATCACAAGGACCAATCGATGAAGATATCATCTTTCTTCAACACACACTACACAAGAATATCCCTTTGGAACGAACTAAGTCAGACAAGCTTTTATCTTCCAACTCTCCAAGTTGTTGTCTAGCTTAACCAACTAGCTCAGGGATATCTAACACCGATTCTTGGAGAGAAGGTGGTTCACAAGAAACCAACTTGATCACGAACTCAACATAGCGGTCAGGTGACAACCCGGTAACACCTCCAAGAAGATATTTGGAAAGTCACGAACCACCGGTATGTTACTAAGCTCGAGAACAATCTTGCTTTTGAGGGCAAGACGATATGATCAAATGAGTGAGGACTTGACAAGATCCTAACTCATCAATCGAAGGGTGCACCGAAATAAGGACTAGGTAGCACGATCAGTCTTAGAAGGATGATTCGAAAACCAACATACTAAGAAATTATTATCCTTTAACTACCAAGCAACAGAGTTGCTAGCAGTATTGATTTCACACATCACAATTCATTTGTCGGTATTCCGGTTGCATCAACACGAGGGCCGAGGAATGAACAGTGATGGCAAGAAGTGTCACTGTACCAAGAGTTCATGGGATGGTGTGCAATTCCTATAACAATCTCGATATAAAATATGTAATACTCCAAGGTAGAGCAGAACCAAAAGCTGGATTGGCATTTGATCTGCGGAATACAACTACTTTGACCCAATCCTAGATATGGAAGAGGTACTGGAGTTTGTTTCTCCTAGTCATTCCGGAATAGAATGGCTTGACAGACCACAAGAGTCATAGGCATCGATGAACGAACGCACGCATACTCTTGACTATCAATTGATAGACGAGGGTCAGAATGCAACTAAAGAGAACAACTCAAAGGAACATATAACTTTCTGAGTTGTGGATGCATAGATTAGTATGTCGAACCAAGTTCAACATATTTCTTCCAGATAACCCATGCAGAAAGGTAGAACTGGCAGAGTCACGATTTATGAATGGAGAACTCCTCAAGAGTACTCTAATTGTGATTTTTTTTGATCCAATAAACATCTGCCATAAGTAGTTCATGGTATTTGGAAGAAGAAGATACCACGGACTTCAAGGACTATCGCAAAGGTTACTAATATCCTAAAGGCACTAGCAATTACTATCAACATGAAGTAGGTAGAGTGAATCTCGGGTTCAGAACCCAGGAGTAGAATACCTACTACTAAGTAGCATCACGGGATGCTTCCGAGAATAAAGGCCAGAATCTTCACACTAGGACACAAATCATGGCTAGACCACTAGATGATCCCCTAAGCACTTAGGGTCATAATAATAATTCCAACCTATATGTCGAGGCAATAATTACCTCAACACACCGATTAGTGTGGTTAATCTGGCCCATGGGAACATCGGAAACAGAAGGAAGGGATTTGCAAATGCATCGGACTATTTAGAAACCTGGGATGACTCGGACAGCATAACGGCTATAATTGCTCAAAAAGATTTGAGACAATCACAAAAATGGTGGCATAACCACTCAGAAGCACAATATCAAGGTTCCGAGATCAACAATTAACATACGGAAGTAGTAGGAACTGAACTGAGACTTAAATTCAACAATCTTATAAGTCTACTGATTAGTAACACGTGATCCTAATAGAAAGAAGAGATAGCCTAGTTCTTAATCCCCGCAGGAAAGATAAGATGACTCAGATCAGAAGGCATGAGGTATAAGGAGTAAAAAGAGCCTTACGTTCCATCCCACAATCAATTCCCTTATATAACTAAAGAATTTCTAGACTCAACTTCGACCAGTTTGGCTTGGTAATCCTACAGGCAGTCAAGCTCTGATACCAACGCTGTCAGGACCCCGACTCAATGCCACATCGATCTAGCATGTAACACCTCATATCACTTTGCGGCCTCACGCACGGTATTCCCACGGGTGTCGCCTTACCTTTGCCCGGGACCGTTTGCGCCTTTTGGCACACGTATATGACAGTGTCGCTAGCATCCATATGATAAGGAGCCCGGGGCTGACATGGCTAGTCGTAAACCCAAAGTGGCACAGACTTACAGGGACAGGCATCCATGACCCAGCATCGAACGTGTCGGTCATCAGCGAGTGAATCCAGGCTGTAGCACTGGGCTAGCAGGACTCTGGTGAACCGGGCTGTAGCGGGCTAACAGGACTCCGGTATTCATCGCGTGACATTTCCCCGAAGGGACAGACACAGGAACAAAGAAGGACACATGCCGGCCAGCCTAAGTGTTCCGGAGCAGTAGCAAGCTACCATGGCTCGGTGGAAACACTAGGAGACATTTCTCGATAAGAGAGGCTACTAAAGATAAACAACTAGATAGTCAGATCCCACACATACCAAGCATTTCAATAACATACACACAATATGCTCGATATGTGCAAACACAACATGGCATCACAACATGACTCTACGACTCAAGTAATTTATTCAATAGGCTCCGAGGAGCGAGATATTACAAACAGGGGTCTCATGACCCAACATTCAGAGCATACAAATCAAAGCACAAGCGGAAGCTATCATGTCTGGGTACAGACATCTATAAATGAAAAAGGATGAGAAGCCTGACTATCTATCAGATCCTGCCGAGGGCACAAGATCGTAGCTGAGGTAACAAGCTAAACGTCGAAGTCCACGCGGTACTACTAGCGAGACCGAAATCTCCCTGCAAAAATAGAAAATGAGCAAACATGAGTACAAATGTACCCAGCAAGACTTACATCAGAACTAACTACATATGCATCATTATCAAAAAAGGGGATGGTGGGGTTTAACTGCACCAAGCCAGCTTTGACTCGGTGGCTATCCTAAACTACGACTGCAAGCGACTCTTTTGAGGTGGCGCACACGAGTCCACATATTCACCATATCAATACACCACTATGGATCCGCTCCCGTCTCCCTACGAGAACGCCATCCATAGCACTCACGCTTATCTTGCGCATTTTAAAGTATCCACTTTCACTTGTCTATGAACTGATATAAGCAACCCAGAAGTCCTTTTCCGCGGACACAGCTATTCGAATAGATGATGTTAACCCTGCAGGGGTGTACTTCTTCATACATGTTTCCACCACTTAGCGTCTGCACACGACATGTGCTCGGCAGACTTCAAGGGAAAGCCGACGTGGGTGTAGACCACGACCTACCTAAACACTCAAGTCTCTAGTCCAGGTTTATCGCCTATTCGGGTTCCATCCATGAGGAGATCCGGCCAGAGTTTCGCTCACAGCCCCAAACGATGTGAACAGGGTTCCGTGACACCAAACGGGCGCCCGGTTTACCCGGCCACGTGCCTACCGCATCACAGCCCACCCCTACGGTCAGCGCTGTCCACGGCCTCCAGCATACTACAAACACCAGAAACTACTTGCAACTCCTGGACAGAGGACAAGGGTGAATAAGAAGTCGAGCGGGGTCATATTTCAGGGCCCAATGTATGGTAGTAGCTGAATCATGGATCACAAACACAGAACTCAGTTCCTGAGGACGGCTTCAATGAGACAACCCACCATGTACTCCTACATGGCCTCTCACCGACACCTTTTACCAAATCGTGTTCACACACTTAGCTCACACACAGTAGGACATGTTCACACACCTCTGATTCATCCCCGATGAATCAGACCTGACTCAACTCTAAGCAGTAGCAGGCATGACAAACAAACATGAATGAGTAGGCACAACAGGGCTCAAACAACTCCTACTCATGCTAGTGGGTTTCATCTATTTACTGTGGCAATGACAGGTCATGCAAAGGATAAAGGGGTTCAGCTACCGCAACAGGTAACAAATATGTCGTTGTTGTCCTAATGCAGTAAAAGAGAGCAGGAGCGAGAGAGTAGGATTGTATCGGAATGAACAAGGGGGTTTTGCTTGCCTGGCACTTCTGAAGATAACATTGAGTCTTCATCAGTGTCAACGATCACATCATCGGTATCACGTCTATCGAGAGGGGACAAATACCGGCAACACAAAAGGGAACACAATCAATGCAATGCACAATATGATGCATGATCATGACATGGCAATATGAATGTGTTTTGGGCTAATGCAACTAGCAACAGATTAAATGAAGTTGGTTTGAATCCAAGATTCAAATTCAAACTCCATATGTGGATATTTAAATGCCCTTTATATGATTTGTGCTAAACAGCAGCTATAAGTTGTTCTAACATGCATGAAAATGGTACAGATGGATTCCTTGAATTTTTCTGATAATTTTTCATATATTATTTATTTCATTTGGAGTTACGGTTAATTTTCTATGATTTTTAGAAGTTATAGGCATTTTCTGGAATTCCAGAATTAAATTAAATCCAGAAAACATTACTGCGTCAGCATGACATCACCTTGACGTCATCAGGTCAACAGGGCAGGTTCATGTCAAACCTGACCAGTGGGGTCCACTGGTCAGTGACACAACTAATTAACCAAGTTAATTAGCCTTAAGTTAATTCTAACTAAACTGTTTGTGGGGCCGGGGCCCACTGGTCAGCGACTAATCAGCTAACTAACCTAGGTTAATTAGTGTTAAACTAATACTAACTAAAATGTCAGGGGGGTGGCCCACACGTCAGTGACACACGGGGAAGGTCAAACCTGGGTCAACTCGCCGGAGTTGACCCGCGGCTCGTCGCCGGCGGAGCCAGAGACGGCGGAGGGGTGCGGTTTCCCTCCTCCGGCGACCAAATGGCCGGCGGAGGGCGTCTACGTGACGCAGGCACTCGTCCGCGTCGAGTAGTGGCAGCGGCTGGGCCTAAGATGGCCGGAGTCGTCACCGGCATTGACCGTGGCGGTCGCCGGAGCTCGGGCAAGCTCGGGGTCGACGCTACGGTGGCCGGGGAGGCTCGTGCGAGGCACCTACGTGTTCTAGGCAGCGCGGGGAGGAAGCTAAGCACGACAGCCGGGCCACTAGGTGGCCGGAGGCACGTCGGTGGCGATCACAGGCGGCGGCGGGTTTCGGTCATCAAGGGGGCGACGGCTACGGCAATCAAACGAAGAGGGAAAGAGGGGGAAACACTGGCGGAGCTCACAGGGGTTGCGACGGTGGCCTCGGGGATCTCGGGGAGGCGTCGGAGGCGGCGAATCGACAGCGGCGGTCCTCGGTGGCCGAGGAGGGGGAAAACGTCGGGACAGCGCTTCGGGGCTTCTCCGGTCGCGTGAGCCGACGGGGAGGTCGAGGGAGGCACTGCGGAGCTCAGGAGCGCGTCGGGGAGGAGAGGGGGTGGCGGTGGCCGCGAGGAAGCTTGTCGGTGGCGGCGGCTCCGTTCGGTCCGGGCGAGAGAGAGGGAACAGAGGAGAGATGGGGACGAGGGAGTGAGCGGGAGGGTTCCAGGGGTCGAGGCGGCGCCAAGGAGAAGGCGCGAGGCGTCGTGGTGGCCTCAGGCGAAGCAGACGAGCAGGGTGGTGGCGTGGCGAGCTCGAGCGCGTGCGCCGAGTCCCTCCTCTGCCTACTGGCGCGAGGAGGAAGGCGACAGGGAGGAGGAGGTGGGCTGGGCCGCACAGTGCTGGACCAGCACAGGAGCTGGGCCGGCTCTGGTGGGCTGCACGGGTAAGGCCAGGTAGGCTTTCTGCTCTGTTTTATTTAATTCTGTTCTGTTTTTCTTTTATTTAATTCTTTTGCCACTGTTTTGAATTAAAAATAATTCAAACAATGCCAAAAACTCCTCTGAATATTTTATATTGCTAGATGGATTTTTTCCAAAAGCTTATAAAATATTTCAGGGGTATTTGAAATTATATTCTAATTATATGAATATAATTCAAATTCAAATAGTTAATGAATTAAATCCAAAGTCCCAAAAATAATTCCTTAAAAATGTTCAATATTTTGGTTGGGGCCAGAACCCTTACCAAAAATTATCAAACATTTAAGAAGAGCATTTTGGAGCAATGAATGAGATTTCTAGGG
>NW_021315599.1:0-1331 GCF_002162155.2 Triticum dicoccoides | reverse complement strand
AGTGAAGCACCGGGAATTAAGTCAATCTGATGCTCAATCCCTCGAATAGGCGGTAATCCCGGTGGCACGTCTTGTGGAAAGACGTCAGCGAACTCCTGCAAAATGTTAGTGACAGCAGGAGGCAAAGAGGAAGGCACGTCCTCAAATGAAAATAATGCCTCTTTGCACACAAAAGCATAGCAAACAGATTTGCTGAAATCTAGCTCATCAATATCAGATTTGGTGGCAAATAAACATGCACTTTTCAATTTAATTTCAGAAGCAACACTAGATGGTTTATTATTAGGCTTCATTTGTTGCTCAAATTCTTTTGCCACAATCTGATTTTCACTCTTATTCTTCTCCTGTTTTGCTTTATTAGCTCTATTAATATCATCTTTCAAAATGGAATCAGGAGTCATAGGAAGCAAAGTAATATTTTTTATCCTTATGAACAAGAGTATAGTGATTGTTTCTACCATGGTGTACAGCATTTTTATCAAATTGCCATGGTCTACCAAGTAATAAGGAACATGCGTGCATAGGTACCACATCACAATCAACATAATCAGCATATGTAGAGATACTAAAATGCACACGAACAGTACGTGTTACCTTAACCTTGCCGCTGTTGTTGAACCATTGGATGTAGTAAGGATGTGGATGTGGTCTTGTGGTGAGAGAAAGCTTCTCCACCATCTCCATGCTAGCCAAGATGTTGCAGCTCCCTCCGTCTATGATGACGCGCACAGAACGTTCCTTCACAACTCCCTTGGTATGGAACAAATTGTGCCTCTGATTTTGCTCAGCTTGTGTGACCTGCACACTCAAAACACGTTGAGCAACTAAGCATTCATACCTGTCAGCGTCTTCAGGAGCCATGTATTGCGTCTCATGATCAGAATCATCTCCACCATGTTCTTCACGTGTAATAAGAGCCAATGTCTCCTCATCATAGTCACTAGCGGACTCATATCCACCATCCGCGGTAGCAATCATCACACGCGGAGATTTGCATTCTCTCGCATAATGACCTCCTCCCTTACAATGACGACAAATAATATCACTTGTGTGCCCTGTTGATGCCCTGGAAGAAGAAGAACTCTGTGCAGGCCCGGCAGGTGCGCTCTTGGCAGATAATGGTGGTTGTTCCTGTTTTCTTGTATCACGGCTGTAGGAGGCACCTGATTGAGGTGCTGGTGCAGTTGAAGTAGAAGATGCACGCGGTGTCCATGATGAAGGTCGGCCTGCAGAAAAGTTAGTTCGCGCCAATGCTTGTCGATCCTGCACTTCACGTTCAGCTTTACAAGCAAGATGGAATAAACGAGTGATATTAGTATACTCCTTATAGT
>NW_021315598.1:3808-5236 GCF_002162155.2 Triticum dicoccoides | reverse complement strand
AAGGTACGGATCAAGAACGAATAATCGGTAAGAAATCCCAATCTCAAACCAATATCCGTGGAAGAAGAACTAGAGCTACTAGAATTCCCACCTATGAAACTCCCGAACCTTTCCGGTTATGCAATCAGGTGTTGGGGATACAGGGGAAGCACAATATCTCACCCAAACTAGCAAATCCTACATCCAGCTGTATCCATCCTTCAACACATAACCAGGAAAACTTCGGAAACCATCTACCTCAACCTTCGAAAAGCATCCGTTATACAAGTTATGGCGATACTCCCGAACTCCCGCCCCAGTACTGGGTGGCGTCGAGGTTATCTCACCAACGAACTGTATAAAAGAGATTTTCGATGTCGGCGAACATATCTCAAGTATACCAGAATTGCAATGATAAAATTGTGACGACAACACCTCGGAGCTCAACTCCCCCGGACACTGCCACAACCCCTAAAGACAGGAGGCACCAAGAACAATGTTCTCGTCACAAAACCATCGGAACAAAACCAAGATACTCGCGTGATCCTAAATTTTTTTTTTGAAATTTGAGAAGAGAAGGGTCAAAACTCTACGTCAGGATGCCTTACCAGAGCGATGAGGAGACTGGGAAGTAAAAAGAATTGCTAAGCTCTCCGATATATAATTCCTAAGGACTCAATACATTTTTCTAGACACAACTCGGCTGCTAAAAACGATCAAGCAATGGGGCTCCTAAGGTCGGGGAAGGCTCTGATTACCAACTTAGTAGTGGTGGAGTGTTGTAACGCCCCAGATATACTTTCCATATTTGTATCCAACTCTTGCCGTCTCCGGCGCTTAGTTATATTTATTTCTCGGGTTCGGGTCTTTGTCTCCGTGTGTTGTTTTCTTTTTCGTGCATCTCTTATCATGTCATCTCGTGCATTGCATTTGCATACATGTTCATCTCATGCATTCGAGCATTTTCCCCGTTGTCCGTTTTGCATTCCGGCGCTTCGTTCTCCTCCGGTGGTCATTTCTAGTCTTCTTTCGTGTGTGGGGTTTAAACATTTCCGGATTGGACCGATACTTGCCAAGCGGCCTTGATTTACTACCGGTAGACCGCCTGTCAAGTTTCGGGTCATTTGGACTTCGTTTGATACTCCAACGGTTAACCGAGGGACCGAAAAGGCCTCGTGTGTGTTGCAGCCCAACACCCCCCAAATTTGGCCCAAAACCCACCAAACTCTGCTCCATGTCCTAGAGCGTTCGATCACGATCGTGTGGGCGAAAACCGTACCTCATTTGGACTCTCCTAGCTCCCTCTATGCCTATTTATACCCCCTCCATTCGGATCTCTTCTTCCCCCGTCCGAAACCCTAGTTCTAAAAAAAAACATCCTCCGCCGCCGACGGACACGTCCGCCCCAACGCCGGACGCGTCCGCCCGCCGCCGCCATCCAACCCGCCG
>NW_021315598.1:0-1596 GCF_002162155.2 Triticum dicoccoides | reverse complement strand
AAACCGTTGATTGGCTATGTTACCGCTTTGCTCAGCCCTTCTTATAGCGTTGTTAGTTGCAGGTGAAGATTGGAGCCGTTCCTTGTTGGAACATTTATTTACTTGTTGGGATATCATTATATTGCTATGTTATCTTAATGCATCTATATACTTGGTAAAGGGTGGAAGGCTCGGCCTCTCGCCTAGTGTTTTGTTCCACTCTTGCCGCCCTAGTTTCCGTCATACCGGTGTTATGTTCCCGGATTGTTGCGTCCCTTACACGGTTGGGCTATAATGGGAACCCCTTGATAGTTCGCCTTGATTAAAGCTTTTCCAGCAATGCCCAACATTGGTTTTACCATTTGCCACCTAGCCTCTTTTTCCCTTGGGTTTCCGGAGCCCGAGGGTCATCGTATTTTACCCCCCCTTGGGCCAGTGCTCCCTCTGAGTGTTGGTCCGAACTGAGCTGTCTGCGGGGCCACCTCGGGGAAACTTGAGGGTTGGTTTTACTCGTAGCTAGTCTCATCTGAGTGTGCCCTGAGAAAGAGATATGTGCAGCTCCTATCGGGATTTGTCGGCACATTCGGGCGGTGTTGCTGGACTTGTTTTAACCTGTCGAATTGTCTTGTTGTACCGGGTTACCGAGTCTGATCGGTGTGTCCCGGGTGGAGGTCTATTCCTTCGTTGACCGTGAGAGCTTGTCATGGGCTAAGTTGGGACTCCCCTGCAGGGATTGAACTTTCGAAAGCCGTGCCCGCGGTTATGGGCAGATGGGAATTTGTTAATGTCCGGTTGTAGATTACTTGAACTAAACTTAATTAAAATGAATCAACCGTGTGTGTTACCGTGATGGCCCCTTCTCGGCGGAGTCTGAGAAGTGGACACGGTGTTGGAGTTATGCTTGCGCAGGATGTTCCTTTAGCTTCTCGCTCGTGCTTCGCCTTCTCTTCTCGCTCTCTTTTGCGTATAAGTTAGCCACCACATATGCTAGTCGCTTGCTGCAGCTCCACATATATTTGCCTTATCCATTCCTATGAGCTTAAATAGTTTTGATCGCGTGGGTGTGAGATTGCTGAGTCCCTGTGGCTCACAGATACTACAACTCCAGATGCAGGTCCAGGTGTTTCTGCTCCCGTTGACGATTACGAGCTCAAGTGGGAGTTCGACGAGGACTCTCAGCGATACTATGTGTCTTTTCCGGATGATCAGTAGTGGTGCCTAGTTGGGGTTATCGATTCAGGACCTTGTCGCATGTTGGGTTCTTTTCTATTTTGGCGCCGTAGTCGGGCCATGAGTGTTTGTTTGATGGATGTTATTTATGCACTCTGATGTGACGTGGCGAGTGTAAGCCAACTATGTTATCTCCCCCTTTTATTATGTATTACATGGGATGTTGTAATGATTGCCTGACTTGCGACATTGCTTTCAATGCGGTTATGCCTCTAAGTCGTGCCTCGACACGTGGGAGCTATAGCCGCATCGAGGGCGTTACAAGTTGGTAATCAGAGCCTTCCCCGACCTTAGGAGCCCCATTGCTTGATCGTTTTTAGCAGCCGAGTTGTGTCTAGAAAAATGTTTTGAGTCCTTAGGAATTATATATCGGAGAGCTTAGGAATT
>NW_021315597.1:0-1106 GCF_002162155.2 Triticum dicoccoides | reverse complement strand
CGGGAGATGTATAAGTCTGCCAATTGACTAGCGGTTATACTCTCACGAACAGGTAGGAAATGGGCTACTTTGGAAAGACGATCGACAACGACGAAGATAGCATTATTCCCTCTCTTGGTCCTGGGAAAACCGGTAATGAAATCCATACTAATTTTATCCCATTTCCATTCAGGAATAGCTAAGGGTTGAAGGGTGCCAGCAGGCCGTTGATGCTCTGCTTTTACACGACGACAGACGTCGCAATTAGCAATATACTGAGCAATTTCTCTCTTCATCCTAGTCCACCAGAACCTCTGGCGTAGGTCCTGATACATCTTGGTACTACCGGGATGAATGGTGAGAGGAGATTCATGAGCCTCCTTAAGGATCAACTGCCGTAGATGCTGGTTCTTGGGAACCACTAAACGGTTCTCAAAGTACACAGCACCATGATCATTTATGGAGAAACAACTAGCACCTCCGCTAGCAATGTTCTCCTTGATCTTAGCTATTCCCTTATCTCGCTTCTGGGCAGCGATGATTTGATCCGTAAGAGTAGGTTTCGCCACCAAGGTGGAAAGAAATCCTAGAGGAACAATGTGAAGGTTAAGCTTCCGAAATTCCTCATGGAGAAGCGGTTGACTTTGTTGTAACATCAGGTTGTTACAATAAGATTTATGACTTAGTGCATCAGCCATGACGTTGGCTTTCCCTGGGGTGTAAGTTATTCCTAAGTCGAAATCTGTGATCAACTCGACCCAACGTCTTTGCCTGAGATTCAAATCCGGTTGGGTGAAGATGTACTTCAGACTTTGGTGATCAGTGAATATTTCGCAACGATTACCGAGGAGGTAATGTCGCCAGGTTTTAAGTGCATAGACTACAGCTGCAAGCTCTAGATCATGAGTAGGATAATTCTCCTCATGTGGGTGCAATTGCCGTGAGGCGTAAGCAATTACATGTCGATCTTGCATGAGAATACAGCCTAGTCCTTGTCGCGAGGCGTCGCAGTAGATAACAAAGTCCTTGGAGAAGTCTGGCGGTACCAGAACGGGAGCAGAAGTCAGGCGTCTTTT
This sequence comes from Triticum dicoccoides, assembly GCF_002162155.2. Taxonomy (NCBI): domain Eukaryota; kingdom Viridiplantae; phylum Streptophyta; class Magnoliopsida; order Poales; family Poaceae; genus Triticum; species Triticum dicoccoides. Next base: position 51 of record NW_021315597.1, on the reverse strand, counting down.
CAGTTCCTGAAAGCTGTGCTCACATTGTGGAGTCCATTCAAACTTTTTATC
>NW_021315596.1:0-1092 GCF_002162155.2 Triticum dicoccoides | reverse complement strand
GCTTTACTCAATATTCGGAGTTACTTGACACCGCTGGTTGCCGATCACCGCCTGCTGCATGATAAGAACTTGTAAGACATTGATATTTGCTTTACTGTGAGCGTTTTACCACCACATCCTAGTAGTTATAGGAACATTATTTTTGGGTTTTGTTTCTTGTTCTACTAATCATGACAGGATCCAGAGTCAATTCATGGGCTTTGTCGATCGCGGGAGACGTGCCACCACCTTTGCAAATACCACAACCGTCACGAGAGGTGCACAAACATCCAAATGCACATGATCAGGTTAATGTATCTATACCACCATTTCATGGCCGTTTTAAACCTGCTTTATATATTGAATGGGAGTTCGACATAAAAAATATATTTGCTTCCCATAATTTCGATGAACATAAAAAGGTTAAGGTTGCGGTTGGTTCTTTCACTGGTTATGCTTTGGTTTGGTGGAGTGAATATTGTCGGTTACACCCTGATTATATACCTACTACTTGGGATGATTTGAAACTTGCCATGCGACATACTTTCGTCCCTGCTTATTATACTCGTGACATGATTAAGAAATTGCAACACTTAAAACAAGGTAATGAAACTGTAACAAAATATTATGATGATTTACAAACTACCTTGTTGCATTCCTCTTTAGAAGAAAGTGAAGATTCGGATAGATTTTGGGGAGGATTAAACCGTGATATTCAAGAGATACTAATTCATGAAGAGTGTTATCCTATGGACCATTTGTTTCATCTTGCTTGCAAAGCTGAACAGGAAATAAAACGACGTGTTGGCCACGAGGAGAACAAGCGCACGGTGCACATTCCAAGAGTTGATATGATTGTTCCTTCAACTACTAGGCATACTATGACAACCACATCCGTTGTTGTCAGGACTACATCACCTCCACCATGTGACACATCGCCCCCGAGAGTGGCTACATCATCTGAGTTGATCATAAGAGGTAATGACAAAGGTACTGATCTTCCATCTCTACATGAGAATGATGAATGCCTTGTCAATTTGAATGCACCATCTGATGAGCTACCCACTACTTTGATCACACCATCTATTTTAGAGGACTACGTTGATAATTTGA
>NW_021315595.1:0-1108 GCF_002162155.2 Triticum dicoccoides | reverse complement strand
GATGACGCACCCTCGATCTCCGATCCAGCAGAGGCGCCGAGGGGGAGTTCCGTCAGCACGACGGCGTGGTGACGATCTTGATGTTCTCCTGTTGCAGGGCTTCGCCTAAGCACCGCTACAATATGACCGAGGTGTAATATCGTGGAGGGGGGCACCGCACACGGCTAAGGAACGATCAATGATCAACTTGTGTGTTCTAGGGTGCCCCCCTACCCCCGTATATAAAGGAGGGAGGGAGGAGGTGGCCGGCCCTAGGGGGGGCGCGCCATGAGGAGGGGGAAACCTACTCCAAGTAGGTTTCCCTCTCTTTTCCTTATCTTATTTGGATGGGGAAGGAAAGAGTACTAGTATTAGGAAGTAGTACTAGTAGTAGTAATAGGAAGAGGGGGAAGGAGAAAGGAAAGGGGGGCCGGCCCCCCTCCCCAATTCGGATTGGGCTTGGGGGGGGCGCGCCCCCTCCCTTGCTCCTTCTCTCTTCCTCCTACATGGGCCCAATAAGGCCCATATACCTCCCGGGGGGTTCCGGTAACCTCCCGGGGCTCCAAACTTCTCCGGAACCTTTCCGGTGTCCAAATATATCCGTCCAATATATCAATCTTTATGTCTCGACCATTTTGAGACTCCTCGTCATGTTCGTAATCATATCCGGGACTCCGAACAACCTTCGGTACATCAAAATACATAAACTCATAATATAACTGTCATCGAAACCTTAAGCGTGCGGACCCTACGGTTCGAGAACGATGTAGACATGACTGAGACACATCTCTGGTCAATAACCAATAGCGGGACCTGGATGCCCATATTGGTTCCCACATATTCTACGAAGATCTTTATCGGTCAAACCGCATAACAACATACGTTGTTCCCTTTGTCATCGGTATGTTACTTGTCCGAGATTCGATCGTCGGTATCCAATACCTAGTTCAATCTCGTTATCGACAAGTCTCTTTACTCGTTCTGTAATACTTCATCTTATAACTAACTCATTAGTTACATGCTTGCAAGGCTTAGGTGATGAGTATTGCCGAGAGGGCCCAGAGATACCTCTCCGACAATCGGAGTGACAAAACCTAATCTCGAATTATGCTAACTCAACATGTACCTT
>NW_021315594.1:0-1416 GCF_002162155.2 Triticum dicoccoides | reverse complement strand
GATTTACACAAGATGGTTGACAAAACACTAGCACTGAGCCATAGGCAAATTCATCCATTAAGAGGTTCAAACAAGCATGGCTAAAACGCAAATGCAAAACAGATTTCAGACTTAGTGAAATTAACACTAGTCTGAAATTTCAGATCACGATGCTCTCTTCGGAGCAGCAAAACAACATGATAGAAAACCTGAACATGACAAGTAAGAACATGTCATGGAGCTACTCGACAAGCTTAACAAAGCACCCAAAGTGACATGGGGCCAAAAGGGTTCACAAAATACTCTACCGAGCTCACGAACATAGCTCGAACACAATCAGTTTTCAGACTTAGTGAAAACTGAGACACGCTGAAATATAACTCACGAAGGCATGTAAACGAGCTCGATGCACTCACTACGGTGCAAGTCATGGCAAGGAAAGCATATAACCAGCAAGAAGGCACAAAGTGCTAGCTACACATGGCAAGAACAAAGGCATAGCATGCATGGAACACTAACGGTAGTATCGGCCAAATCGCAAACAAGTTGACGATCTGCCCAGATTAACAACGAAGCAAAAGTTGAGCTCGATTGAGTCAACCTAGAGCACTCCACATATGTAAACAAGACATGGATGGATAGAGCATAACATAAATATCAAAACTCCCTTACTGATCATCCTCAAAAGAGGCACGGATGACTAGGAAACAAGCTCGACATATAGCATCATGAACTAAAATATCCCAGACTTAGTGAAAATCACTAAGTCTCTGAAATCAGTAATCTCAGGTACCTCTCTTCGCAAGCTTGCACAAGACAACACACACATCCTAAAAATGCATGTGTGGCACCTCTGGAAAGAAGACAAAATGCTTAACAATTCATCCCAAAGGGGCACAGGCATATCATGCACGAATTAAACATGGCAAAAATGACAAAAGTGCATGATGAACTAACGGATCTGCAATTTTACTCACGAAGCCTCCTTCTAACAGCATTTTGGGCATCAAGATGACCTCAAATGCAAATGATGCAATGGAATGAAATGATGTACATGTCGAGGCGAAGATTTTGGTATATCATACGCCCAAATCGGAGCTACGGTTGCAAAGTTACGGGACCTCGAACAGAGCAACTTGGATCAAAAAAATTTCAGGACTTAGAAAAAAAAACGGGGGTTAGGGTTTACTGTTCACGCGACCGGATCCAGATCGGGATCGCGGCGCGGAAGCCGAGGCGGCGCCGGCGGCGGAGCTCGAGCTCGCCGGAGCTGCGGGGTGCGCCGGCGGTGGAGGAGGTCGCCGGGGGGCGGCGCCTGCGAGGAGGCAGCGGAGGGGCGCGGCGAGGAGGCGCGGTGCGGCGGCGGGGTCGGCCGGCAGTGGCTCGCGCGCCGGCGAGGTGCGGCGGCCGGAGAGGCGGCCCGCGGCGGCGCCGGTC
>NW_021315593.1:0-1574 GCF_002162155.2 Triticum dicoccoides | reverse complement strand
AAAACCGTGAGTAATAGAGCACGAAACAGGTTAGAATCGACAAAAACCGCGAGTGTTGATAACCGACACGTAAGCGCACCTTGGGGTTCAACAACTATGCGAATCGCTTCGGTACCCCAAAACGGTTAGTAATAGTACACGAAACGGGTTAGGATTGGCCGAAACTATGAGTGTTGACGACGGACATGCAAACGCACCCTGGGATTGTCAATTGTGAAAATCGGTCCGGGACCCCAAAACGGTGAGTAATAGTCCACAGAACGGACAAGAATTGGCCAAAATTGTGAGTGGTTATGAGCGACACATAAACGCAACCCATGGTTCGTCAATCGACGAAATCACTTCGGGACCCCAAAACTGAGTAATAGTCCAAGAAACGGGCCTGAATCGGCCCAAACCGCGAGTTTCGACGACCAACACGTAAGCACATATTGGGGTTCAACAACCATGGAAATCGCTTTGGGACCCCAAAACGGTGAGTAAAAGTCCATGAAACGGGCTAGAATCGGCCAAAACTGCGAGCGTTGATGACTGACACGTAAGCGCACCTTGGGGTTCAACAACTATGCAAATCGCTTTGGGCCCCCAAAACGGTAAGTAATAGTCCACAAAACGTGTCAGAATTGGCAAAACTGTGAGTGTTGACGACACACGCGTAAACGCACCCCGGGGATTGTCAATCATGGAAATTGCTCTAGGACCCCAAAACGGCGAGTAATAGTCCACGAAACGGACCAGAAATGGCAAAAATTGTGAGTGTTGATGACCGACACGTAAATGCACCATGGAGTTCACAAATCGTGGAAATCACTCCGAGACCCCAAAACAGTGAGTAATAGTCCACGAAACGGTCAGAATTCACCAAAACTGTGAGTATTGACGCCGGACATGCAAACACACCATGGGGATCGTCAATCGTGAAAATCGCTCCGGGACCCCAAAACGGGCCAGAATCGTGAGTAATAGTCCACGAAACGGACGAGAATTAGCCAAAATTGTGAGTGTTGATGACCGACACATAAGCACACCTTGGGGTTCGACATCGATGGAAATCGCTTTGGGACCCCAAAATGGTGAGTAATAGTCCACGAAACGGGCCAGACTTGACAAAAACCATGAGTATTGATGACCGACACGTAAACGCACCCCGGGGTTCAACAATAGTCCATGAAACGGGCCAGAATCAACAAAAACTGTGATTGTTGATGACCGACATGTAAGCGCACCTTGGGGTTCAACAACCATGGAATTCGCTTTGGAACCCCAAAACCGTGAGTAATAGAGCACGAAACAGGTTAGAATCGACAAAAACCGCGAGTGTTGATAACCGACACGTAAGCGCACCTTGGGGTTCAACAACTATGCGAATCGCTTCGGTACCCCAAAACGGTTAGTAATAGTACACGAAACGGGTTAGGATTGGCCGAAACTATGAGTGTTGACGACGGACATGCAAACGCACCCTGGGATTGTCAATTGTGAAAATCGGTCCGGGACCCCAAAACGGTGAGTAATAGTCCACAGAACGGACAAGAATTGGCCAAAATTGTGAGTGGTTATGAGCGACACATAAA
>NW_021315592.1:0-1241 GCF_002162155.2 Triticum dicoccoides | reverse complement strand
TTTATGTGTCGCTCATAACCACTCACAATTTTGGCCAATTCTTGTCCGTTCTGTGGACTATTACTCACCGTTTTGGGGTCCCGGACCGATTTTCACAATTGACAATCCCAGGGTGCGTTTGCATGTCCGTCGTCAACACTCATAGTTTCGGCCAATCCTAACCCGTTTCGTGTACTATTACTAACCGTTTTGGGGTACCGAAGCGATTCGCATAGTTGTTGAACCCCAAGGTGCGCTTACGTGTCGGTTATCAACACTCGCGGTTTTTGTCGATTCTAACCTGTTTCGTGCTCTATTACTCACGGTTTTGGGGTTCCAAAGCGAATTCCATGGTTGTTGAACCCCAAGGTGCGCTTACATGTCGGTCATCAACAATCACAGTTTTTGTTGATTCTGGCCCGTTTCATGGACTATTGTTGAACCCCGGGGTGCGTTTACGTGTCGGTCATCAATACTCATGGTTTTTGTCAAGTCTGGCCCGTTTCGTGGACTATTACTCACCATTTTGGGGTCCCAAAGCGATTTCCATCGATGTCGAACCCCAAGGTGTGCTTATGTGTCGGTCATCAACACTCACAATTTTGGCTAATTCTCGTCCGTTTCGTGGACTATTACTCACGATTCTGGCCCGTTTTGGGGTCCCGGAGCGATTTTCACGATTGACGATCCCCATGGTGTGTTTGCATGTCCGGCGTCAATACTCACAATTTTGGTGAATTCTAACCGTTTCGTGGACTATTACTCACTGTTTTGGGGTCTCGGAGTGATTTCCACGATTTGTGAACTCCATGGTGCATTTACGTGTCGGTCATCAACACTCACAATTTTTGCCATTTCTGGTCCGTTTCGTGGACTATTACTCGCCGTTTTGGGGTCCTAGAGCAATTTCCATGATTGACAATCCCCGGGGTGCGTTTACGCGTGTGTCGTCAACACTCACAGTTTTGCCAATTCTGACACGTTTTGTGGACTATTACTTACCGTTTTGGGGGCCCAAAGCGATTTGCATAGTTGTTGAACCCCAAGGTGCGCTTACGTGTCAGTCATCAACACTCGCAGTTTTGGCCGATTCTAGCCCGTTTCATGGACTTTTACTCACCGTTTTGGGGTCCCAAAGCGATTTCCATGGTTGTTGAACCCCAATATGTGCTTACGTGTTGGTCGTCGAAACTCGCGGTTTGGGCCGATTCAGGCCCGTTTCTTGGACTATTACTCAGTTTTGGGGTCCCGAAGTGATTTCG
>NW_021315591.1:0-801 GCF_002162155.2 Triticum dicoccoides | reverse complement strand
TCTTTTGATCATGGGGGCGACAACAATTGTACTAACCAATGTGATGATATTCCTGCTGGTACTAGTCTTTCTCTTATGCCTGTGCAGGTCCCTGGAGAAAACGGTGCTCAAAATGACCAAGATCTCGAAAATATGGCTGGTTTTGATCCTATATTTCATGCTGAGGAAGGAGACGAAGCTGGCACAGATGACGAAGAAGATCTGGCGGCGCCTGCCACCCCTGCACGCGCGCAGATCTCGGATCACGCGACCGCATCCGCCTCGGATCAAGCCCCTGATGGCTCCAGTCCTGGATCCAGGGCGGGCCACTCCCGTGCTGCCGCGTCAGCTTCAGGCGGGACCAGCAGCGGGGCCGAATCCCCCTCGCCCCACGCGCCAGCGTCAGACGGGACCAACGGCGGGACCAGATCCTCTCCGCATCACGCGCGCCTCCAGTCGCGGTCGGGTGGCGGATCCTCTGCGCCAGTGCCTGCAGGAGGGGCAGCCACACCAGAAGCCACAGGATCCCCTGCGCATATGACGACAAATCAGTCCACTGCATCAGCAGATTCTCCTGGATCTTCTGTGGCAAGTATACCAGCGGTGCAGCGAGAGGTTTCTTCACATGTTATGACCCGGCTACAGAAAGGTATACGGAATCCTAAAATTAGGAAAGATGGAACTATACCATATGGAATGTTGTGTATTTCAGGAGAACCAACATCGTTGAAGAATGCACTTGATGATCCTAAATGGAAAAAGGCAATGGATGAGGAGTATTCTGCGCTCATGAGGAATAAGACTTGGCATCTTGTACCAAAT
>NW_021315590.1:0-832 GCF_002162155.2 Triticum dicoccoides | reverse complement strand
AGATCCAGTGTGATGGACCATGATGGCGGTCAAGGAGATCTGGAGCGATGGACAAGCGAGTCGCTGAAGTGGCTCCGGTGAAGTGGTGAGTTGGCAGTTGGGGGTTCCAAGGTGCGGAAGGTAGATCCGGCGGGGTGTGAGGTCCACCACTGTGGCGGAGGACTAGATTCGGCGGCTTGCCATGGTTGGGGGGGTCGGGGAGGGGCTCTGGGAAAGAATGTTGGGGGCAAAGAGGGGGAAACAATGGAGTTACCAAAGCAGCCCTTTTCCGTTCATGTGGCAGGGATAAAACAGGAATATCGCAGGGCTAAACTTTCGGGCGCGTGACATTTCGATGTGAGCGGGAAGTTTGAAAGCTTTTGGCGCCTAAAATTATAAGTGTTCTGCTCTTGTACGGGCAACTATGATATCATGGCCAACAATTTGTTTGTTTTGCACGCAAAAAAAGTGCAAGTTTTGAAAATCAATGTCTCCAACTCAAAACTTAGATTGTCCATTCAATTCAAATATGGATCATTGAGCTACTACAAGCAAATACCATCATACGGTCCAATTCAAATGAAATTCCAAATGTGTTTATCCTAAATATGATGACAAAAGCAAAAAATGTGTATGTGTATGAATAAAGTGGATGATTATAAAGTTTGAACATGCCCGTATGTGTATATCTCTAGGTTTGATATATGAATTTGAAATCACGAAATCCCGGCTTAAAAATGTACCTCCATTTAAATGAATTACAAAAGCTAATGATGGAGTCGAATTCCAAAATTCCAATCTTAGGTTTGTAATTCTGGTACATCAAGGTATATCACGCATGTTCAAAAGTATC
>NW_021315589.1:0-6550 GCF_002162155.2 Triticum dicoccoides | reverse complement strand
CCTGCTCGCCTCAGCAACTAGACTTGTTTGGTTTAGTTTGCACTATCATTACCATAGCTCCTAGATTCAGGATTAGTGTACAACTCCAAGCACAAGTGTTGGCTTGTTAGCCTGTTAATAACACAGTTCTGTTTCGGCAAATATTTGTAGCTCCTAGTTTTAGTTGTTGCCAGGCTATGCACCGTGATCCTTGTAATCACTCAGTATGCATGATCAATACAATGTCCGTTCACTGATGCAAAGCCAGCAGACAGAATGTTCGGCTTGCTCCACGGCCACCTCTTTTTATGGGCTACGGGTCAGCACACTCCCGCTTGCCCTGTTCAAATGTTTTAACTAGGTTAAACTAGACGCAGCAAACACTAAACTCTGTAGCCATAGACACCTATTGTGCACACTGAATTTAATAAATGAACACTCTACAACACTGCACATTAGTTTAGTGGATCGTTCTTCAATTCAGGTTCTCTCGTACAGGTACATGCCCTCCCATCAACTTGCCATAGGAAAACAACACTTCAGTTAACTGAATCGGATAACTGCTTCTGTACTACTTACTTCAGTTAACTGAATCCAAAAACACCAGTGACCTGCACTCTAAAACTACACTACAGCAAAACAATGCTACCAATCCAGTTAATCATGGTAACTGAGCAAAATATAAAACCCAATTACCAGCAGTCTTTGAGAACAAACCATGGAGAACTGCACACTTTTTGATCAATAGAGTTCTCTTTTTTCTCTACATTCATAATTCAACAATTAATTTCTGAAGGTATTCCTCACCTTTTATTCCAGCGAGAGGCTTGGGGATTCATCTTTCTAGTTGACAACTAGAAGGTGGGAGGTGAACTTTCCATTCTCACCACTGTCGGCTCCTGCATCGCGCAGACCCGTGCTACCGCACTCACAACGGTTTTCACCCCTACGCCACCACCACTTTCCGTCTAGGTAGTGCTGTTCACCGGCAGTTCGGTAGGCACCAGACTCTATCCAACCTCCTCAATCAAAGTAAACCTGCGAGAAAGGAAGAAGATCAACATAGGACGAAAAAGATCCGCCATGCAAATAAGGAAAGAGATCGACAAATAATCAAGACTCAGCATACCTCCTCATTGTTGCATTTGGAATCCATCGCCGCCCGCCGCTGCTTTTCACTTCTTTCGCCCACTCCCACTACTCGGCTTCAGAAAGTACCGTGTCGTCCGTCGAGAAGAGGCACGAGCGTGCATTCAATTCGTGCCTGCTGGCATTCGCGGAAAGCACTTTTCCTGGGCCATATCGGATGCCGAACCAATTCTCCCATGAGTACAGATTGTAGAAGTAGTACACCTTGCCCAAAGAGTCGAAACTTGTCCCACGAACTGGTGTGATCACATCTTCAGCTGGGTTCTCAGCAAAAGCACATAACAGCCTTCTCGAATGCGCTGATACGATTTGGGCGGGGTGTTCTGCTCTGTGCGGCAGCACCTATCCTCATCCTGCAAACACAGCCAGTTATCGTACGGAATTGTCTGAATGCAGTAAGCAACATTCAACCTTACTTGTTTTAGTTGCACGATTTATCGAGTAATTACAAGTTTCTGTAAATCCCTACATTCGGAATGGCAGAAGACTTTGTTCAAATTGCACGATTTATCTAGTAATTCCAAGTTTCTGTACATCCCTACAATCCTAGCTCGCAGAAGAATCTAATCTAATTGCATGATTTATCCAGTAATTCCAAGTTTCTATAGATCCCTACATTCCTGAATGGTGGAAGAATTCCAACACTAACCTCTTGTTCCATCTAGGTGCATGTGGATTTATCTTGCCCTTGACAACTCTGAAGTCAGAGGCGAGCTCCCCTCCTGTCCGCCGCCTCCTTCTGCACACCGGCCGTTGCTGGTCCTCCACGTCCGGCTCCGCTACCACAGCTCCATTTGCAGGCACAGGGGGCGGCACTAAGCCTGTCCCCTACTTTCTCAAGCACAGTGGATCTGATTTAGGCGAAACCAAATCCTTTTAGTCACCACAGCCAGCCGCTTGAGAATGGAGACGGATCCACCGGACATGCAAGGTACATACATGTACCTGCCGATTGGCTGCATCAGAAACTCTTGGTGCATCGCCGGCGCTCCTTGTCTCAATCTCCCAGCCCGCAACTTGCAAATGAGCCTCGTTCTTGGCAGAGAATACACTGGATTCTGCATTCAATTCTTGCCTCTACCCACTGAACGGAAAGTGAACTACCTGGTCCACAGATCAGACGGGACTGCCGATTCCGATCCACGGCCTAGCTCGCAGACGGCAGACGGCCGTCTCCCTGTGCGTTAAATTTGCCTATTCTATTCCTTCAGCATGACCCACCGCCCACGCTTGCCGCGCACGTATTTTGCTACAGTGCGCATTTTATGGCAAACCACAACTGCCCGTATATAAGACTGGCCCAAATCCAGATGCACCAACCAACGACGTGGATATAGGGCGCATATGAGCTCGGGACCATTTTATCCGCGTCCGATCCTAATCTCTGACCTAGATGTAAATGATGTTTTTGGGTTGCCACAAGGAAGTAGGATCATCCCTCCAGGACATTCAGACCTTTCTGAAGTTTGCATAGAGTTCAGCAGACTGGCTTCAAGCATCAGCACAAAAGGCGTGCACAGCTTGAAGGCCGCTGAGTTTATTTTATCAAAACCACTAGATGAGAATTCAAGCAGAGTTGAATGCGAATGCTTTAAGATAGCATTTGTAATTTTCTCATTTGGCCATGTCCTAAACCCATGTGCGAAGCATGATTATACCAGTGTCGAATACTGGTCAGCACTTGTTTTCCCGGCAGAGATGAATTCATACAACTGGTGTCGGCTAGTGAAGGAGAGTCTGATGAAAGGAGTAAGGAAGATCAAGGTCGACATCGCAAATTGCAACACCACTATTCACATAGTTGGATGCCACCTTCTTCTACATGTTTTCATGCATAACAAACACCCCACCCCTGCCACTTTATAATTTTTTTGTAGATTCCATCTTGTTCTCACATGAGTTTTGCACTCAGGTAATTGCTTTGGACAAGATTGAAAAATCAAGCAGGCACATTGCACAGAATATCCTCCCTCGTGTGAAAGTTTTCGATCACGAGTCAGTGAAGAAGGCAATTGACTCCATCACATCCCACCAAGGAAAAGAAGTTATTTATGCTGCTTCAGAAGTAATCTCAAAAGAATTTCAACACAGTCAATTTCATATGTCACTTGCCCTTGCACTCTTCTTATATCCTGTTAACTGAACCTTGTTATGTTTCAACCAGTTTGTTCTGAATGACGTGTCCAAGACGAAAGTTCACCATGCCAACCTTATGACGAACAAGACGCGTGGCCCTTCGTCTCCGAAGTGCCCAGTTCGCACAGCTAGTAAGATAAAGCCACGTACTTCTATTGGACATGTAGAGTTTGCCAACATAATGAGACAGAAGTACCCAAACATGGTACCACATCAGAACCAACCATTCATATATTTGCATTACGCAGTTTAGATTCTCAACACCACCGAGCAATTGTTCATTGTTTTCATGCAGGCAGATGACCTAATTGGAATCATACTTAAGGAGCACAACACCAGGCTTATGGCGAACATATGACCAAGATACGACACACCACACAAATGGGAATGCTAAAATTCCTTGATGAGCTAGCTGCCTGTTTGTCTAGCAGATGTTTATGTTGCCAGCAAGCCGGCCTAACGACATGCCGGTTGGTAGACAACAACACTGAAGGTTCTGTCATCAAAGCTTTCTTCCCTTTTACGGATATAACAAATGTATATATGTTGCCGTTTTTAGCACAACTCATTATTGCCATTCAAAGCAGGTCAAGAATTGGTGAATGACCATATAGGACACCAGGATGAACTTTCTGACAACGAAGATAGTTTGTCGTAATCATTTTTAAAATACTTACCATACCACTAAACATTTTCGCCGATTGCTTACATTTTTTCATTAAAACAATTATCAGCATGTAGCTCCACTAGGCATGTTCATCAAGCTCGGAAAAGGGTATATGTACACAGCAGTGATAATATTATCGATGACAGCCACATAGGTATTGTTTGTTTAATCATTTTATCTTTAACCACTCCCTCCATTTTTATTTATTCCGCATATTAGCTCTAGTCAAAGTCATACTTTTTAAACTTTCACTAAGTTTGTAGACAAAAATATTAACATTTACAATAAGAAATAAACACCATTAGATTCATTATTGAATATAGTTACACACCATATAAATTTGTTATTGGAAATGTTCATATTTTTTTCTATAAACTTTGTCAAAGTTTAAGAATTTTGAATAAAGTCAAATCTAATATGTGGAGTAAATAAAAACCGAGGTAGTGTATACCAATATATAGTTATTTTGGAACTGAAAGAACTTCCTCCCCTAAATCAGGCATAAACAAGAAGCATCAGAACCACCATCCAGGCAGTTCTTTTCATGACGGTGACCACTACAATCAAGAAGTTTCACAGGATAGAGTAGATTGGGCCACCAACTCTTCCGCTGACCTAATGACCCTTGTGTACTATAACGATAAGCTATTTTCCAGCATAGTACTAGCTTACGAGGATTGCACAGGAGTTTGTTTCTCACAATTAACAGACACTACTCCACCACCCATAGATCTATCATGCAAATCATTTGTGTCTGATCCATGGTCTTCCCCTTCAACGACACAAGCTCCCCCGCCCGAGTCAAGCAAAATCATTGCATTCTTCATCTCCAATGACCAGTCTGAAAACATGTCGAGGTAATATTCCATCAGAAAACACAAACATGTGATGTTCACTCATACTTATTAATTCATGCATCCTCCATCCACCTCCTTGTATACCAGGACATGGGTCGAGCACCCCACCCCCAGGCTCTTGATTTTGCAGGGGAATATTTTACGTGACCAGATCATCGGTAAAGAGGCTATAAGCCATGAATGCTTCACTCTAATTGTTCGCCGTTTAGCTCTTATCGAATGCATCAATTCCAAAGATGGAGATTATGCAATTTGGCGAAAGCTCATCGAACCAGACTTTGCGGTACATCTCGACATGCTAGATTTTATATGATCATGAACTTTAATCCCCCCCCAGGATCTGAACCTCGGACAGTAACACAACTTGGTTGCAGACACTTGTCATCCACAACATAGACCCAAAGTTCGCCGTCTCAGTCCAGATCGAACTACTAATGGAGAAACACATCGACCAGTGTCGAATAGTAGGTTACCTTTTTTTTCCTCCCCCCCCCCAATGCTTGTTATCGTTATAAACAATACTCATCATCTCCCCCATTACAATGCAGTTCATCTTCCACGCCCCTCTGCATTATGGATGGTGCAGTTATATATTAGACATGTTGAGGAAGAGGATAGTCGTGCTCGACCCTCAAGCAGGCCCATTTGGTTTTACGACTAACAGAGTAAAGTTTCATGAACAAATCAGTCATGCTATCCATGCGGCATTCTTCAGATGTGTGGAATCCATCTTCTCAAGCTGGCCTTGCAGTCCTAATGGATGGACCAGAGAGTTCCCTACTTTGATGATAGAGAAAATCAAAAGGTTTGTCCATACGTTTCTATTATTTTGCGGCTTAGAACACATTATCATCATATTTTTCATGCCACCAGATGCTAACATTTCTTAGTATCATTTTCAGTGAGCAGTCCGGCATATATTCATTATTCATGGCGATGCACTATGACGGTGAGACACTCCTGTGAAACCGACTACTAAGGTTTGTAAAATGCACGAGAACTATTCAATCTATTCAAATAAATTCATTTAATCAAAACATTATGCATTTATCCTTTAGGACAACATATTTTGCTTTCACCGAGCCATACTCCAGGATGTTATGAAGCTTGAGGATAACAAATTGGATGCTCCGCACAAAGCATTGGAGCACATCAGATCAACTGTAATCAACTTGCAGTTTGTTTACATTTTTTCACTTAGCAAATGAGAAATGTACCCCCTAGTCGGCTCATTAGTTTATCAAACAAGGTGATGAGGAATTTATGAAGCAGTTGTACCCCCTTGCCATATGTAATGTACTGTTGCATCAGTATCACCCAAATTCCTGCATCCCATACATCATTATCATTACCTTTCCTCTCAAACAAAATCCATGTTTAGCAACATATTGTCATTACCAACAGAACATAATTCATAGGAAAGCAACAAGCACAACACATGGTTTCATTCTCGACACGAGATATCAGAACATAATTCATAGCAAAGGAACAAACACAAACACAGCAGATGGTTACATCCTCTACACCATAATTCATAGGAAAGCTACCAACCATAATCCCATAGCACACCATCTCGCATGAAAGTTACATAACCATAAACTTAGTACAGACTACTTGGGAATCATCCCCCCATACGCATGAACATGCTAGCTCCGATCACAATGCAAGCCAGCAGCATCAAACTTTCGAATCATTCCCCAAGACGCATGAAAACGCTTGATCCGATCACAATGCAAACCAGTAGCAGCAAACCCAACAGACG
>NW_021315588.1:0-1185 GCF_002162155.2 Triticum dicoccoides | reverse complement strand
GGAGTCCTTCAGAGGTGTATCTCCGAAGAGGAGGGGCAAAATCTCCTGGCTGAAATTCACGCCGGACTCGGCGGGCACCACGCCGCAGCCCGGGCCCTTGTAGGCAAGGCCTTCCGTACAGGATTTTATTGGCCAACAACCCGGGCAGATGCTCAGGACTTAGTCCAATGATGCGTCGGTTGCCAGCTCTTTACTAATCAGAGCCACATGCCACCCATTGCCCTCAAAACTATATCCATCACCTGGCCGTTCACGGTCTGGGGGCTTGACATGGTTGGACCCCTTAAAGGGGGAACCCACAAGCACAAATACTTATTGGTCATGGTGGACAAATTCACCAAATGGATTGAATCCAAGCCGGTTAAAACGGCAGAATCCGGACCTGTGATAGACTTATCCGGGGTAGTACACCGTTTTGGCGTCCCCCATAGCATCATCACTGATAACGGCATGAATTTCATGGCCGACAAGGTTAAACTCTGGTGCAAAAACATGGGCATCAAGCTCGACTACGCTTCAGTCTATCACCCCCAAACTAACGGTCAAGTCGAGCGAGCAAATGGTCTAATCATGAGCGGCATCAAACCCAGACTAGTGCGGTCCCTCAAGGAATCTAACACGCACTGGGTAGAGGAGCTCAACTCCGTACTCTGGGGGCTACGGTCCACGGCAAACCGAACTACCGGATTCACACCATTTTTTATGGTGGACGGCGCAGAGGCAGTTCTGCCCTGCGATATAATTCATGACTCACCTCGCGTGCGCATGTACGAAGAAAGAGAAGCTGAGCTGGATTGGCAGAACAGTTTGGACGCCTTAGAGGAGGAGCGGGACGTGGCAAAAGCTCGTTCCGCATTTTATCAACAGCAGGCTCGAAGATATCAAAGCAGAGAAGTACAGGCCAAAGCTTACAATGTTGGCGAACTTGTTCTACGCCTGCCGGACAAGAAAAAGGACAAACTTAAGCCCAAGTGGGAAGGTCCCTTCATCATCGACCAAGTCCTGACCGGCGGAGCATACCGTCTATGTAACGCATCTGACAACCGACTCAAGCCGAACCCATGGAACGCAGCCCGTCTCGAAGATTCTACGCCTAACGCCGGACTCAGAGTTCGTCTCACTCCTCCATCCATCTTTTTACATTTTCACTGTCTCTTGTCCCCCTCCTTCTTCCCACCTTTTTTT
>NW_021315587.1:0-1352 GCF_002162155.2 Triticum dicoccoides | reverse complement strand
ATAATTCAGACTAGGCCCACTCAATTTTTCAGAAAAGTATGCAACAGGTTTGCCATCTTGTAATAACACACCTCCTAATCCAATTCCACTAGCATCACATTCAAGCTCAAAAGTCTTATTAAAATCAGGAAGTTGGAGTAAAGGAGCATGTGTCAACTTATCTTTCAATACCGTGAAGGCTTCTTCCTGTGCGGTACCCCAAACAAAAGGCACATCCTTCTTTGTAAGCTCGTTGAGAGGTGCAGCAATGGTGCTGAAATCTCTCACAAAACGCCTATAGAATCCAGCGAGGCCAAGAAAACTCCTCACTTGTGTGACCGTTTTGGGCTGCGGCCAACTCTCAATAGCTTCAATCTTGGCTTTGTCAACTTCAATTCCATGTGGAGTAACAACATAGCCAAGAAAAGATACTCGGTCGGTGCAAAAGGTGCACTTCCCAAGGTTACCAAACAAACGAGCATCACGTAGAGCAATAAAAACAGCATGTAAATGTTCCAAATGTTCTTCCAAAGATCTGCTATAAATCAGTATATCATCAAAATAGACTACCACAAATCGTCCAATGAAAGCACGTAAAACTTCGTTCATTAGTCTCATGAAAGTACTAGGTGCATTAGTTAACCCAAAAGGCATGAGTAACCACTCATATAATCCAAACTTAGTTTTAAATGCTGTTTTCCATTCATCTCCCAATTTCATACGAATTTGATGGTAGCCACTACGCAAATCAACTTTGGAGAATATTGTAGAGCCACTCAATTCATCAAGCATATCATCTAGCCTAGGAATAGGATGACGATAACGAATAGTAATATTATTAATGCCTCTACAATCAACACACATACGTGATGTACCATCCTTTTTCGGCACTAGAATAATAGGAACAACACATGGACTAAGGGATTCGCGTATATAACCTTTGTCGAGAAGCTCTTGTACTTGACGCATAATCTCCTTCGTCTCCTCTGGATTGGTACGGTATGGTGCACGGTTTGGTAGTGAAGCACCGGGAATTAAGTCAATCTGATGCTCAATCCCTCGAATAGGCGGTAATCCCGGTGGCACGTCTTGTGGAAAGACGTCAGCGAACTCCTGCAAAATGTTAGTGACAGCAGGAGGCAAAGAGGAAGGCACGTCCTCGAATGAAAATAATGCCTCTTTGCACACAAAAGCATAGCAAACAGATTTGCTGAAATCTAGCTCATCAATATCAGATTTGGTGGCAAATAAACATGCACTTTTCAATTTAATTTCAGAAGCAACACTAGATGGTTTATTATTAGGCTTCATTTGTTGCTCAAATTCTTTTGCCACAATCTGATTTTCACTCTTATTCTTCTCCTGTTTTGCTT
>NW_021315586.1:0-1294 GCF_002162155.2 Triticum dicoccoides | reverse complement strand
TAAGGTATAATTTACTTACTCCACATGCATTGCTCTAGCTGCATGTATACCATGAATCTAGGACATGGTTCAAAGAGGAAAGGAGTGGGGGGAAGTAGTGGGAAAAGTTGTATATAGCATGAATCTAGGACGTGGTTCAAAGAGGAAATGAAGGGGGAAAGTTGTATAGCATGAATCTAGGACGTGGTTCAAAGAGGAAAGGAATGGGGGGAAGTAGTGGGGAAAGTTGTATCGCATGAATCTAGGACGTGGTTTAAAGAGGAAAGGAAGGGGCGAAAGTATTAGTTCAAAAAGGAAAGAAAGGGACAAGGCTATAGAGTTTGAGCAGGACTAGATTTGCTGCGCTCACATAGGGAAAGGTGTCTAAAGATAACAAAACTGGGACCAACAAAAATATGCTCCTTGGTTGTTTGTTCTTTGTTGCAACAGACTGTGCATGACCACAGTACATCGGTAGATGCACATGGTGCTAGTGCGTCCACTGTCCCGTGCAACTCATTAGTTTTTGTTAATCTAAGGCCCTGTTTGGTTAAAAACTCCCTAGTCCCTACCTGCTTGGTTCCAGGGACTAAACATGGACTAGAGGTTATTAAATGACATGCTAAAAGACCATGTTACCCCTAGTAATGAACTAATAGAGACAAGGTGCGACGCGTGGCAGGGGCAACTGTTGGAAAATGTCCCAAAAAGACTCCCTCGGGGTCTTCTTTCTTTAGTCCCAAATGCCCACTTTTAGTCCCTAAAATTCCCTCCTGTTTGGTTTAGATGGGACTGACACGGAGTTTTTTTAGTCCCTACACCAAAATGTCCCTGTAAACAAACACCCTCTAGTAATGCCGCTAGAAAATTGATGCAATGCCACAGTTAAAAGCAAATTACATGTTTAACGAATTTTATTGTTAATATAATCTCTATGTTAATATTAATCAATGCCACCGTTTGAGAAATTCTACTGTCTTGCTTTCTTTCCCATTTAGATAAGGTAGATGCTTCTTTTTGTTGGCTTCAGTGTCATCCTCCGTTATTGACCACTAATTGTTTCCTTTGCACCTCTGTGTAAACAGGGTTATCTACTTCACCTTGTTGCCATTGTGAACTTTTGTTGCACTGCACAAAACACTTTTGTTTTAAGAGTGTTTTGTGCAGTTCAACCAAAATGTCACACCGACAATGTTGCTTGATTGCTTGATCTTAGTGGAACTGCACAACAGGAGATCTTACTTTCTATCCGTTAAGGCGAATTTGGTTCAGATCTTCTTCTTGTGAGTTGTTTGAATTCCGCATCATGAGAGGT
>NW_021315585.1:0-1680 GCF_002162155.2 Triticum dicoccoides | reverse complement strand
ATCATCCCAGGCCACCGTAGTTGTCGCTCTCCTCCCCATCGTCCTCGGCCATGGTTGTGCTCCTCCCCCTGGTGCCCGGTCACGGGCAGAGCAACCCCGCATGCATGGTAGCACATACATCACTTACACACAAAGAAAACACGTAGAGAGAAACATGGATGTCCACTACCGTCGATGATTCCGTCAAATCGTTGCGTCCCAGATCAGACCATCGTGCTACTAGGAGATCATAGAGGAGAAGAACTCATTCAAATGAAGTGCCCAGATTGTGGCCCGTGGAGGACGTTCCTGACTTTCTCGGCTCTTTTCGCGCACGGGTACATCACGTTCAGCGTGCCACTATTAGATTACTCTTGCAGATGATAATCTACCCTAGGCACTAGCCAGCTCTTGAACATTATCTACTATCCAGAAGTCACCGTTGACCTCGTCAAAGGAAGAATAAGGAAGAAGAGTGAGAGAGACTTCCATGTGGGGTCTAGTCCGTTTAAGGAGTTAAGTTTAAGGGAATGATTAGCTCCATGTTTTTTTTAACTCTTTATTTTATTATTTTTTTTGGAGTTGTAATGTTCGAGAAGAGATTTAGAGAGTTGTGGAGGGAACGGTTAGAGATGCTCCAACGAAAACAGTGCACATGGACCTTCTTCTCTTGTCCGAAAAAGAAAGAGAAAAATCCATATTAGAACCCTGAACTACCATCAAAGTCTAATATAAAACCCCGAACTCCAAACCGGTCAGCTTTACAACCTTGAACATCCAAAACTGGACAAGGTTCAACCCTGAGGGCATGTACAATGGTTGATAAGATAGTCTTATCTTAAGTCTTGCATGTAATTTAGATATGACAAAAAAAGACGTCTACAATGGGTCATGTCCTAGCCTTATCTTCAATAACTAGCTATTCCTAAAAATGTGGTGAGACATATTGTGCTAAGAGATCATCTCTTGTCTTTTCTTAAATAAGAGAAGGCAAGCCTTTTCTTACGGGTTCTCTCTCCTTCACATCATCATTTATCCTACGTGGCACTGCTAAGATAGCACCATTGTACATGCCCTGAACCGGTATTGACTCTATTTTGACTAGTCAACAACCTAGTCAGCACTCAATCAGCCCGCCACGTCAGTGACTTTGCAAAAAAGTTGAAAAAGTGGGTGGATGTTTGCCTTCGGCGGGGTTTGAACCCTTGGTGGCAGGGTAAAGATCAGCTGGGCAGGCACTACGTTAGCCATCTTTTTGTGTGGTAGCATGGAAATATTTGAAGTAAACATAATAAACAACAAAAGAACACAAGGCATCCATGGCCGCAGCGGGACGCACGGGCACCAGGGCGATGGCTGTTGCGGCTGGGCGCGAAAGGCGTACTTGTGGGACGTACAGGCCATGAAGCTCACAAGGCAGGAGCTCGAGCTTGAGCCCTAGTCATCAGCGTCATCAGGGACGCCATGGACGCGGAGCATGGCGTTCTTGTGGGCGGCTCGTGCAGGAGTAACCCGACCTCGCCTCTTCCTCCCTATAGCATCCTAGGACACCTAATTGACCTCCACGGCCGCCGCCTCCTCCCAGCCCGCTGCCGATGGCTCGAGCGGTGCAGCTGACGGGTTTACAGCGCGCCCTTTGCCAAGTTTGGCGCGGCGCGCAGTGCTGGCTCCAGCGGCCGCGCTAAAATGCAGCGTGTGTGC
>NW_021315584.1:826-1887 GCF_002162155.2 Triticum dicoccoides | reverse complement strand
CCATTTAATTGATTTGTGCTAAACAGCAGCTATAAGTTGTTCTAACATGCATGAAAATGGTACAGATGGATTCCTTGAATTTTTCTGATAATTTTTCATATATAAATTATTTAATTTGGAGTTACGGTTGAATTTCTATGATTTTTAGAAGTTTATACCATTTTCTGAAATTTCCTGAATTAAAATAAATCCAGAAAATGATTTAACTGCGTCAGCCTGACGCCAGCATGACGTCAGCGAGTCAACGGCCAGGTCCAGGTCAAACCTGACGTGCGGGGTCCACACGTCAGTGACACAGGAACTAATCCCGCGTTGACTCGGGCTTTGACCCGCTACGGGGCCCGCTGTCAGTGTCTGTTAGTGTGCTAATTGGGGGGATTAGCCGCTAATGGCAACGCCACGTCAGCGTCGCCGGATTAGGCGCCGGCGACCACATCTCGTGGCGGAGGCTCGCCGGAGTTGCGCTATGGGCTGCGGTTGGACGCGCGAAGAGCACCAGGAGGTAGCCCATGACCGCGTGCATCTAGGGAGACCAAGGGGAGGTGCGGGGGTGGCCGGGGTTCGCCGGACTGGAGCCCGAGGCGGCGGCCGGAGCTCGGGCGAGCTCGGGGTCGGTGTTAGGGAGCACGGCAGGAGGAGCTGGGGCGTGCTACGGACTCCTGAGATCGCGGTGAGCACGACGGTGGGCTCGGAAACGAGCTGCGGTGGCTGTGGCCTCGGCCACGCCATGGCCGGCGGCGAGAAGCTCTCGGCCGTGGTGGAGAAAGAAGCTAGGGGATGAGCGCGAGCTTGAGAGAAGGGGGAAGAGGAAGAGGGGCTCACAGTGGATCGAACGGAGGGGTCGGCGAGCTCGGGGAAGCTTCTGCGACGGCGAATTTACGGCGGCGATCTCCGGGCACCGGAGATGAGGGAGACGGCGTGGGCGGCGATGCAGGGCTCCCGCAGTCGAACGGGCTGGCGTAGATGATGCAGGAGACGACGGCGGTTCTTCTGGGCTTATCGACAGGGCGAGGGGTGGCCGGTGGCCACGGTGGTTGTGAGCGACGTCGGCGGCGGCTCTT
>NW_021315584.1:0-703 GCF_002162155.2 Triticum dicoccoides | reverse complement strand
GAAGCAGAGGAGCGAGGGGGAGGGAGGTCCAGAGAGCGAGGGAGAAGTGAGAGGGGGGTCGGGGAGGCGCGTGGCGTCACCGGGGCGTCGAGGAGGAGCCAGGCAGGCTGGGAGGGAGGAGATGGCCGGGGCGCGTGGCCGCACGCACCACCGAGCAGCTTCGGGACGAGGGGGAGGAAGACGACAGGGGGAGAAGCGGCGGTGGGCTGGGCCGCTGGAGGAGCTGGGCCAGGTGGGCTGAGAGGTGAGCGCCAGGTAAGTTTTCTCTCCTCTCTGCTATTATTTCTATTTAATTCTGTTTTCTATTTTCTGTAGTTTGTTTTGATTTAGTTTTAGACACTAAATCATTTTAATAAATCCTGTAGGTTTTTATGTGGCTTGCTAAAATATATACAAAGCCACTCACAAACTTCCAGAATTATTGGAGTCATATTTAATATATATATATTAAATATAAATCCAAAGCAAATAGTTATTGGATTAATTCAAATGGCCAAAATAAATATTTCTGTGACTCCAAGAATATTGGTTTGAATTTTACCTCTTACCAACATTTCTATGGAACAACAGGAACATTTTCTTGGACTCATTTGAGAAGATTTAAATGTTAATCATTTTTAGAAGGTTTCTGAGGCTTTGAAAATTCCTCAATTCAAATTTCATTTAAATTTAAACATGATGCACACATGAGGGTCTAGCCTAG
>NW_021315583.1:0-897 GCF_002162155.2 Triticum dicoccoides | reverse complement strand
TATGCAAATCACATCGGGACCCCAAAACGGGGAGTAATAGTCCATGAAATGGGCCCGAATCGGCCAAAACTGCGATTGTTGATGACCGACACGTAAGCGCACCTTGGGGTTCGTCAATCGTGCAAATCACTCTGAGACCCCAAAATAGTGATTAATATTCCACGAAACGGGCCAGAATCTGCCAAAACTGCGAGTGTTGATGACCGACACATAAGCGCACCTTGGGGTGCGTCAATCATGGAAATCACTCCAAGACCCCAAAACAATGAGTAATAGTCCACGAAACGGGCCAGAATTGGCCAAAACTGCGCGTGTTGATGGCCAACATGTAAGTGCACCTTGGGGTTCGTCAATCGTGGAAATCACTCTGAGACCCCAAAACACTGAGTAATAGTCCATGAAACTGGCCAGAATCGGCCAAAACTGTGAGTGTTGATGACCGACACGTAAGCGCACCTTTGGGTGCGTCAATCATGGAAATCACTCCGAGACCCCAAAACAGTGAGTAATGGTACACGAAACGGGCCAGAATCTGCCAAAACTGCGAGTGTTGATGACCGACACATAAGCGCACCTTGGGGTGCGTCAATCGTGGAAATCACTCTGAGCCCCCAAAAAAGTGAGTAATAGTACATGAAACGGGCCAGAATCGGCCAAAACCGCGAGTGTTGATGATCAACACGTAAGCGCACCTTGGGGTGCGTCAATCATG
This sequence comes from Triticum dicoccoides, assembly GCF_002162155.2. Lineage (NCBI taxonomy): Eukaryota > Viridiplantae > Streptophyta > Magnoliopsida > Poales > Poaceae > Triticum > Triticum dicoccoides. The sequence goes on along the minus strand of NW_021315583.1, from coordinate 185 downwards.
GAAATCACTCCGAGACCCCAAAACAGTGAGTAATAGTACACGAAACGGGCCAGAATCTGCCAAAACTGCGAGTGTTGATGACCGACACGTAAGTGCACCTTGGGGTTCGTCAATCATGGAAATCACTAAGAGACCCCGAACAGTGAGTAATAGTACTCAAAACGGGTCAGAATCGGCCAAAACTG
>NW_021315582.1:0-1092 GCF_002162155.2 Triticum dicoccoides | reverse complement strand
GAGCACTATAGAATTTCTGATGAGTATATGTTGTTGACATATTGTTGATCAGAAATGACGTAGAATTTCTGGAAAGCATATAGGGTTATTTTGAAAGTGTTTTTCAATGGAAAGCCTGGATTAAGCTACTTGAACATTGAGCATCAAGATCTATAAGGATAGATCAAAATGCTTAATAATACTTTCAAATGAGCACATACCTTGACATGATCTTGAAGGTGTTCAAGATGGACCAGTCAAAGAAGGAGTTCTTGCCTGAGTTGTAAGGTACGAAGTTAAGACTTAAAGCTCAACCACGGCAGAATAGAGAGAAAGGACGAAGGTCGTCCCCTATGCTTAAGACGTAGGCTCTTCAGTATGCTATGTTGTGTACCGCACCTGAAGTGTGCCTTGCCATGAGTCAGTCAAGGGGTACAAGAGTGATCCAAGAATGGCTCACAGGACAGCGGTGAAAGTTATCCTTAGTAACTAGTGGACTAAGGAATTTTCTCGATTATGGAGGTGGTAAAAGAGTTCGTCGTAAAAGTTACGACGATGCAAGCTTGACACCTATCCGGATAGCTCTAAGTAGAGAGACCGGATACATATAATGGAGCAATAATTTAGGATAGCTCCAAGTAGAACAGTTGTTTGGAATAGCTCCAAATAGAGCGTGGTAGCTGCATCTAGGAGATGACATAGAGATTTGTAAAGCACACACGGATCTGAAAGGTTCAGACCTGTTGACTAAAACCTCTCTCACAAGCAACATGATCAAACATAAAACTCATTGAGTGTTAATCACATAGTGATGTGAACTAGACTACTGACTCTAGTAAACTCTTGGGTATTAGTCACATGGCGATGTGACCTGTGAGTGTTAATCACATGGCGATGTGAACTAGATTATTGACTCTAGTGCAAGTGGGAGACTGTTGGAAATATGCCCTAGAGGCAATAATAAAAGTATTATTATTATATTTCCTTGTTCATGATAATTGTCTTTTATTCGTGCTATAACTGTATTATCCGGAAATCGTAATACACGTGTGAATACATAGACCACAATATGTCCCTAGTGAGCCTCTAGTTGACTAGCTCGTTGTGATCAAC
>NW_021315581.1:0-1073 GCF_002162155.2 Triticum dicoccoides | reverse complement strand
CTCATCTATTCATGTGTCATATATGCAAAAATCAAGGGAAGTAAAAATGGATGACATATACATATACAACATGTACACCTTGTCTCTTTTGTTAGCCACATTTCAGATTAAGCAACGCCGAGGACGGCTTTATTTTCAAGAAGGGGAGGATGATGAGGACATGACTACCTTGGATATAACCAAAAATATTGCATATATGCATATTTGTCAGGTGATTTCTAGTGCAAACTATTCAATAATCTATTTATGTTATCCAGAACAAAAATACTTCACACACTTTTGTGTTTTGTCTAATTGCAGGTGTATGGGACATTTGTACAATCCACATATGAAGATAAGGAAGAAAGAGATGTTTATTTGCTGTCCAAAAAGTTCTCTCACGTCACTTTTGGCCCAAGAGAAGATAGAGTCCAAGTCTCTCACGTTCTGGATTCAGATTCGGACTGCACAGACACACCTGACTCAAAACGCACACAAGTTTTTCATACGGACTCCGAATTGGGTGATTCTTTTTTTGTTGGAAACTAGATTTCGTGCACTTTCCAACCCAATTGGAATCACCTTCAAATTCGTCCGGAGCGTCGAGTTGTGGACGAAACAATCAGATGCTGCAGCAGAATCCGAGTCAAACTACAAGTCCAAAGGTGTTACATCACCTCCACTTGGGCCCATTGGCCTTGTACGACCTAGATTTAGTTTTAGGCTGCCTTGGGACGTCCTCCCACCTCCTTGGCCTCCACCCCTTGCTCCTATATAAGTAGATCCATCTAGTAGCTTTTCCTTGGGATTTGTTTAGTTAAAAGTTAGCCATTGCAACTTCGTGTACTTCGTTTGTGTCCAACGACCAGACCAAGACCGCTTCCGGATCCCCACCATTATCAATACTTCATATATATTTGCAATATTCAGATTGCTTTATCATATTCTTGCTCGTTCTTCGATTGCTTGCAGGAATAGACCTTCGTGGTCAGGCTGACCGTGCTTCCAGCATCGTCAGTAACCTCAGGAGATTGGTTTAGCGATTGCTAAGGCGCAACGTCGTTCACGTTTGTAGTCGGATCGTCAAAGTCGTC
>NW_021315580.1:0-1563 GCF_002162155.2 Triticum dicoccoides | reverse complement strand
GATTCATGATCAGAATGTATAACAAATTCTTTGGGCCATAAATAATGTTGCCATGTTTCTAAAGTCCGAACAAGAGCATATAATTCTTTATCATAAGTAGAATAATTCAGACTAGGCCCACTCAATTTTTCAGAAAAGTATGCAACAGGTTTGCCATCTTGTAATAACACACCTCCTAATCCAATTCCACTAGCATCACATTCAAGCTCAAAAGTCTTATTAAAATCAGGAAGTTGGAGTAAAGGAGCATGTGTCAACTTATCTTTCAATACCGTGAAGGCTTCTTCCTGTGCGGTACCCCAAAGAAAAGCCACATCTTTCTTTGTAAGCTCATTGAGAGGTGCAGCAATGGTGCTGAAATCTCTCACAAAACGCCTATAGAATCCAGCGAGGCCAAGAAAACTCCTCACTTGTGTGACCGTTTTGGGTTGCGGCCAACTCTCAATAGCTTCAATCTTGGCTTTATCAACTTCAATTCCCTGTGGAGTTACAACATAGCCAAGAAAAGATACTCGGTCGGTGCAAAAGGTGCACTTCCCAAGGTTACCAAACAAACGTGCATCACGTAGAGCAATAAAAACAGCACGTAAATGTTCCAAATGTTCTTCCAAAGATCTGCTATAAATCAATATGTCATCAAAGTAAACTACCATAAATCGTCCAATGAAAGCACGTAAAACTTCGTTCATTAATCTCATGAAAGTACTAGGTGCATTAGTTAACCCAAAAGGCATGACTAACCACTCATATAATCCAAACTTAGTTTTAAATGCTGTTTTCCATTCATCTCCCAATTTCATACGAATTTGATGGTATCCACTACGCAAATCAACTTTGGAGAATATTGTAGAGCCACTCAATTCATCAAGCATATCATCGAGCCTAGGAATAGGATGACGATAACGAATAGTAATATTATTAATGCCTCTACAATCAACACACATACATGATGTACCATCCTTTTTCGGTACTAGAATAATAGGAACAGCACAAGGACTAAGGGATTCGCGTATATAACCTTTGTCGAGAAGCTCTTGTACTTGACGCATAATCTCCTTCGTCTCCTCTGGATTGGTACGGTATGGTGCACGGTTTGGCAGTGAAGCATCGGGAATTAAGTCAATCTGATGCTCAATCCCTCGAATAGGCGGTAATCCCGGTGGCACGTCTTGTGGAAAGACGTCAGCGAACTCCTGCAAAATGTTAGTGACAGCAGGAGGCAAAGAGGAAGGCACGTCCTCGAATGAAAATAATGCATCTTTGCACACAAAAGCATAGCAAACAGATTTGCTGAAATCTAGCTCATCAATATCAGATTTGGTGGCAAATAAACATGCACTTTTCAATTTAATTTCAGAAGCAACACTAGATGGTTTATTATTAGGCTTCATTTGTTGCTCAAATTCTTTTGCCACAATCTGATTTTCACTCTTATTCGTCTCCTGTTTTGCTTTATTAGCTCTATTAATATCATCTTTCAAAATGGAATCAGGAGTCATAGGAAGCAAAGTAATATTTTTATCCTTATGAACAAGAGTATAGTGATTGTTTCTACCATGGTGT
>NW_021315579.1:0-1112 GCF_002162155.2 Triticum dicoccoides | reverse complement strand
TGTTGCCGGTATTTGTCCCCTCTCGGTAGACGTTGTATCGACGATGTGATCGTTGACACTGATGAAGACTCAATGCTATCTTCAGAAGTGCCAGGCAAGCAAAACCCCCTTGTTCATTCCGATACAATCCTACTCTCTCGCTCCTGCTCTCTTTTACTGCATTAGGACAACACCGATTCATCTGTTACTTGCTGCGGTAGCTGAACCCCTTTATCCTCTGCATGACCTGTCATTCCACAGTAAATAGATGAAACCCACTAGCATGAGTAGGAGTTGTTTGAGCCCTGTTGTGCCTACTCATTCATGCTTGTTTGTCATGCCTGCTACTGCTTAGAGTTGAGTCGGGTCTGATTCATCGGGGATGAATCAGAGGTGTGTGAACATGTCCTACTGTGTGTGAGCTAAGTGTGTGAACACGATTTGGTAAAGGTAGCGGTGAGAGGCCATGTAGGAGTACATGGTGGGTTGTCTCATTGCAGCCGTCCTCAGGAACTAAGTTCTGTGTTTGTGATCCATGATTCAGCTACTACCACGCATTGGGCCCGAAACCAATGGACCCTCTCGGCTTCTTAATCACCCTTGTCCTCTGTCCAGGAGTTGCAAGTAGTTTCTGGTGTTTGTAGTATGCTGGAGGCCGTGGACAGTGCTGACCGTAGGGGTGGGCTGTGATGCGGTAGGCACGTGGCCGGGTAAACCGGGCACCCGTTTGGTGTCACGGAACCCTGTACACATCGTTTGGGGCTGTGAGCGAAACTCCGGCCGGATCTCCTCATGGATGGAACCCGAATAGGCGATAAACCTGGACTAGAGACTTGAGTGTTTAGGCAGGCCATGGCCGACACCCACGTTGGGCTTCCGCTTGAAGGTTGCCGAGTACATGTCGTGTAAACGGCGGTAAGTGGTGAGAGCGTGTGTGAAGAAGTACACCCCTGCAGGGTTAACCTAATCTATTCGAATAGCCGTGTCCACGGAAAAGGACCTCTGGGTTGCTTATATCAGTTCATAGACAAGTGAAAGTGGATACTCTAAAATACGCAAGATAAGCGTGAGTGCTATGGATGGCGTTCTCGTAGGGAGACGGGAGCGGATCCATAGTGGTGTATTGATATGGT
>NW_021315578.1:0-931 GCF_002162155.2 Triticum dicoccoides | reverse complement strand
AGCATGGTTAAGAGAGAAGAGGATACAATTTACCAAAGGCATTATGTATCAGAGGAAAGGCTCGCAAGGTTATTGAATATGAAGGGCGTTGTCAAACAAAATCCAACAAAGGATCTGGTGGTCCACAAGGGATCTGGTGTGGTTATCGGTACTCTATCAAAGGAAGAAGGAATGCAAGTGCACCGGAATATAGATACAACTGACTAACTCAATTGTCAAATGCAAAGGAATTATGATTCCAAAATCAAGGGATCAGAAGCAATGCTCTGATTAGGGTTGGATAAGTTGAATAGCCTTATGGTACAATCAACGACAATTGGATTGGTCGAGAACCAATTCCAGTTAAAAGAATGGCAGCTCAGCCGGAAAAGTAACTTATAAGGATCAAAGATGATTGCGTGTATTCGCAAACATATTGAGTCAAAAAGACTCAAAAATGATAATGACAAGGAATGTCAATAAGACTACGAGAGTTATGGGATTAACCATAATGCAAGCAAGCAAGAATTTCAAGAGCCAAAGGCTCCAGAGGATTTTCGGAAGATCGAATATTATTTTGAAGACTTTTGTGAAACACAAGAACAACTGGGGATGAGCGGATACTCGGCAAGCGCGAGTAATCATCCGTAGGGGTATTCATGCAGCAAGGAACTGCAGGGCAGTAAGCGCCAAGTATTTTCGGAACAGTAAAGAAACTTCGGGGTATCTTGTAATAACAAGATCAATGGGGGATGATCGTATGAATGGCAAGTGTAAGTAGTTATCCATACGGATTTATCGGTGGTCAGGAATAGCATAAGTGATGGGCACAAAGTCTCGAGAGAACATCAGAGAGTATCTTTGGAATCTTCCGATGTAGCAGGCGATCATCTGAAGTAAGGGGCTCTCCGGGAGAAAGTACTTGCGAGAACCTAAAGTTAGTTTTTTTTTT
>NW_021315577.1:0-1120 GCF_002162155.2 Triticum dicoccoides | reverse complement strand
CGGTTACAGAGTGGCGGAGCCTATATGGGACAAGGAGGAGGCGGACCGTGCCGAGCAAGGCCTACCGCCCCTCTTCGATAAATACGGTGACAAGCAGACCAGGAACTTTGTCAGGGCCCGGTACAAGAAGGACCCGAAAACAAAGGAGCTTACCACGGATCCGAAGACCAGGCGGCTTGAGCTTGTTCTGGTAAGGAATACACCCCCGCGTAATTAGCTCCATATGGTTGCATTCTAATTAATGAAGCCGAATTTCTAAATGGTTCACATTCCTTCCGCAGGCGACTGAAAGCAGTAGCGCGGGGTCGACTCAGAGCAACCCTTGGGACACCACTCTAAATAGGGGGTTGAATATAATGAAGAACAAGGATAAGCTCAGTAAGCCGACGTCAGCTGGTCGTGTGGCCGGCAAAGGCTTGTCGACAAAATGGGGGTCATACTATACCGCTGGTGTGCGGAAGAAGAAAAAGACCAGCTCGGAAAGCCAGGCGCGAGAGGTTCAAGAACTCAAGGCACAGGTGGCGCGAATTCCGGAGATTGTCCAAGAGCAAGTGGAACAACGACTCGGAGCGACGATCACCGCCCTTGTGCCTACCTTGATCTCGGGGTTGAGTGCGTGGATTGCGGGCGGCCAACAGGGGCCGCCCCCGATTTCTAGCTTCACGGCTAGCAACTCGCATAATGCGATGGCGGGGCCATTGGTGCCTCCGGCGGAGGCGACATTGGTGTCTCCGACGCCGGCACGGGAGCTTAATGCACCCGGGTGTACGCCGGCCGGCACCTCTTCAGCAAGCGGCCGCTCCGTCAACTGCACGCCCGCCGTTGGCGGTGCCTCGACATTAGCCGAGCTCGACGCCATCATCACGGTAACTAATTAAGCCTCTCTCGGCCGAGGACTTCATCTCCTTGCCTTTGACTGGGCATCCCTGACGCCCTACATGTTTTCGCAGGGCGCCGCCGACGTTCCGTGCACTCTCCTCCACTTCGTGAACAACGAGTTGGTCGATGTCGCCAAGGGCAAAATCGTTCAACCGGGCAACCCCTTGTTCCACGGTACCCAGATGCCACCCAACTTGTTTAGGGTTCAACTGGTTCGGGTGCTGCCAGGCTGCGACGACTT
>NW_021315576.1:0-1656 GCF_002162155.2 Triticum dicoccoides | reverse complement strand
ATAACCGGTAAGGGGATGTCGTGGCCAACACACCCAGCCGGAAGACCTGTTATTATAATATCATGATTGAGGAAGTTGGCCACCTCCCCATAAGGATTTCGTAGGATTTACCTCCCTAGTTATTCCTTATGGATTTTTGTATTCCCGAAGTCCGACCTTTTACTTGATGTTCTAGATATCAAACCATATCTATGAATGGGTTACGCTAGCACATCAAGGAGAACATTAGAAGCGGAGTGCTAAATGTCTCTCGGTCGATCATCCAGATTTTGTTTCCTTGGCCTCGCTAAGATAAAATCTGAGAAGGTGTTATCTTTCTTTGCATCTGCATCCTCCATCATCATTCATCATGGTAGCAAGTTGTGTTGCCGGACCCTTGACACGGATGTTGATAAAACCTTGATGATTATGGAAATGCTCAAGTTCTTGAGAGCACGCACAAGCGCTACGTGTTATCATCGGCACTAACTGGGTTTGCTCTCAGTTTCCTCGGCAATGCTATGACCTTTTCAAACAGTGAATTCACTCTCTATTGTTGAGCCTCTCCCCAGTTACCAGAATCGTTCCCAGCATTTGCATTCTGTTCCCAGCTTGCACCGCCATTGTGCCATTCTACCATGGGTTTCTTCCATTTCCGGTGATAAGCAAATTCATCCATTGCGTTGTCTTCAACAAGGTAATCCACATCATCCAAGTTTGAGTATGCCATTATATCGACCCCCTCCAAATGATCGCTTGTGATTGCCTTAGGCTGGTTTAAAGAGTTTCAATGATCTCTGAATCAAAAGTAATTCTTTTTGCCACTTAAGGGGATATCTCTACGAGTCACCTTCCCTAAGGTGTATCGTTATGGTATCTTGGCAACTCAACTCCTCGCTACATGGACAACCGATCACCACATTCTTAAGTCTGGAATTGTTGTCTACCTAGTGAACCTCGTCACCTGCTCCGCTCCATCCCTCCAGAGGTATGCTTCGTCTCTCAGCTCGAGAGATGTTGCTATGTCCCATTCCGTGAGTTAATCCTGAGTTGTTCGACCTTCGAGAAGAACGATTCTTTTAGGGTCTTTCCTTTCCTCTCGTTGTCATGACTAGCTGGAGTTCTCAGAACAAGACATCAAGACAATGATGGTGAATGAATCAACGTTCAACTGAAGTGCACCCTGGATCGTGAAGATTGTACTAGTTGCGTTTCCCCTTCATCCTACCCTATGCTTGAATCTCGAGACGAGATTCTTGTTTAGTGGGGGTGAGTTGTCACATCCCTAGCTTCTGGTAATGCTCTAGGTTAGCTTCATGTGTGCATCATGTCTATATTTTTGAAACTTGAATTGAGGAATATTGGAAGCCTCAAAACCCTAAATAAAAGAGGGGCAAAAACCCTAGAAATCTCATCCATTGCTCCAAAATGCTCTTCTTAAATGTTTGATAATTTTTGGTAAGGGTTCTGGTCCCAACCAAAATATTGAACATTTTTTAAGGATTTATTTTTGGGACTTTGGATTTAATTCATTAGCTATTTGAATTTGAATCATATTCATATAATTAGAATATAATTTCAAATACCCCTGAAATATTTTATAAGCCTTTGGAAAAGTCCATCTAGCAATATAAAATATTCAGAGGAGCTTTGGCATTGTTTGAATTATTATTTTTT
>NW_021315575.1:0-1486 GCF_002162155.2 Triticum dicoccoides | reverse complement strand
GTCTCGTGCTCCGGAGAGGCTTTGTTTTATCTGAGTATATATCCGGAGATTACAATGTGTGTGTAAGCGAGGAACGGATCCCCATGCCTGAGCTAAGTCCTGAGACTAATGGTGAAAAGAGAGAGAGGTGGAAGAAAAGACCCCCCTTGTCTAGTGGTGGGGGGTGGCTTATATAGAGTGCGCCACCTCCTCACCTCCTATGTTACAAAGTGGGGTATGAATGCTATAATGACAGCCCACTATTAAGCCTTCACTATTAGAAAGATGCCGACTGCTTTGCTGCCTGCTGGTCTTCGTATATCCGAGTGAGTCGTACGGTCGAGTGGTGAACTGTCATCCGAGTGGATGGTATGTTGCTTGGTCGAGTGGACAGTGTGTCTGTATGAAATTGACCTGGACCCACATGTTGTGTGGACCCCACGCTTCATGATATTTCAACCCTTCGTGGGCCTACCTGTTATGTATATCCCCAACATTAGCCCCCGAATCGATTGCGATTTTGCAGAACGAGTTGGTGTGAGACACAGTTTGGTCCGAGTGATTACAGAAATACTCGGTACATGTCGTCGCGCTTTCAGACAACCAAGGTTTGAACAAAATCTCAATGGATTCCGGTACCATGCTTCCCGACTGATCGAGGTATGTGTCTGTGAGGAGCAACTTGGTGACATTCGTTCATCTCTCGGGAGAGGTTTAACTCGTGATCTGAGTATGGGTGTGTCATTAAATCTGTGCGACCAGATTGACACATGGACTGTTCTCTTAGAGAGATGCCATTCTTATCCCGGAGGAACGTCAATACGAGTCGGTTTTAGATCCACACTTGTGAGTTTCACACTTTGAGTCCTAGAAGAAGGCTCAAAACAGGTCCACGGAGGAGCGTTAAACTCGCCTTATAGAATATTTTTTGGAGTGATTTGGAGCTGGACCTGCATCGAGTAACTGATTACTCGGAATTTCTTCACGCCTGGAACGTGTCTTTTTTGTTGTTTGGCCGTCACTCGGGTTGGGCGGACCGTTCCGAGTGGATACCATTCCAGTGGGGGCACGCTGAGTGCACCCACTGGGTGTAGTCCCCGAGACTGCTGTCGACTGCGGGCAGTCGGTGGGAGTCTTAGAGCCTGTCTTTTTGTTGTTGTTTGGCCGTCACTCGGGTTGGGCGGACCGTTCCGAGTGGATACCATTCCAGTGGGGGCACGCTGAGTGCACCCACTGGGTGTAGTCCCCGAGACTGCTGTCGACTGCGGGCAGTCGGCGGGAGTATGAGAGAACTAAAACTCTTCTTAGCTGGTACTGATCGAACTTGTTCTTCTCTGACTCGGAGGTCGAGTAATACTGGAGATGGGTTTGCATCGAGCAAAATGTTTCTTTCTGAGTCCTCTTCCAGTGGGGGCACGCTGAGTGCACCCACTGGGTGTAGTCCCCGAGCCTCTGTCGGACTAGATGAGTCTGGCAGAGGGTTTAAGTCTCTCGGTAAACCTCCATG
>NW_021315574.1:0-2414 GCF_002162155.2 Triticum dicoccoides | reverse complement strand
ATCAGTTCATAGACAAGTGAAAGTGGATACTCTAAAATACGCAAGATAAGCGTGAGTGCTATGGATGGCGTTCTCGTAGGGAGACGGGAGCGGATCCATAGTGGTGTATTGATATGGTGAATATGTGGACTCGTGTGCGCCACCTCAAAAGTTACTCGCAGTCGTAGTTCAGGATAGCCACCGAGTCAAAGCTGGCTTGCTGCAGTTAAACCCCACCATCCCTTTGTTGATAATGATGCATATGTAGATAGTTCTGATGTAAGTCTTGCTGGGTACATTTGTACTCACGTTTGCCTATTTTATGTTTTTGCAGAGAGACTTCAGTCTCACTAGTATTTCCGCGTGGTCTTCGACGTTTAGCTTGTTACCTCAGCTACGATCTTGTGCCCTCGGCAGGATCTGATCGATAGTCAGGCTTCTCAGCCTTTTTCATTTATAGATGTCTGTACCCAGACATGATAGCTTCCGCTTGTGCTTTGACTTGTATGCTCTGAGTGTTGGGTCATGAGACCCCTATTTGTAATATCTCGCTCCTCGGAGCCTATTGAATAGATTACTTGAGTCATAGAGTCATGTTGTGATGCCATGTTGTATTTGCACATATCGAGCATATTGTGTGTATGTTATTGAAATGCTTGGTATGTGTGGGATCTGACCATCTAGTTGTTTATCTTTAGTAGCCTCTCTTACGGGGAAATGTCTCCTAGTGTTTCCACCGAGCCATGGTAGCTTGCTACTGCTCCGGAACACTTAGGCTGGCCGGCATGTGTCCTTCTTCGTTCCTGTGTCTGTCCCTTCGGGGAAATGTCACGCGATGAATACCGGAGTCCTGTTAGCCCGCTACAGCCCGGTTCACCGGAGTCCTGCTAGCCCAGTGCTACAACCTGGATTCACTCGCTGATGACCGACACGTTCGATGCTGGGTCATGAATGCCTGTCCCTGTAAGTCTGTGCCGCTTTGGGTTTACGACTAGCCATGTCAGCCCGGGCTCCTTATCATATGGATGCTAGCGACACTGTCATATACGTGTGCCAAAAGGCGCAAACGGTCCCGGGCAAAGGTAAGGCGACACCCGTGGGAATACCGTGCGTGAGGCCGCAAAGTGATATGAGGTGTTACATGCTAGATCGATGTGGCATCGAGCCGGGGTCCTGACACAACATGTGCTAGATCAGAGTTTTTAAGTCCAGCATTTCGTTCTTGTTAGTTTTTATTTAAATTTATGTATTACTGTCCTTCAAGAAAGTGTGCTACAGATCTCTATTTGCTCATCTTCCTTCGTTACCACACTATATAGACGTGCTACTACACCCAGTTGGGTGAGATAGTGGTGCTATATTCCTTGTTGTTGGCTTTGTATCATGCATGTGCATGGCATGCACATTTTTCTTAAAATAAGTCTCGACTCTTATCATGAATTGGACCATGCATGATGCATGCATGTGATCGACTAGGCAGTTTGCACACCAGGGGATGTGCATGGGCCGCAAATAATGCCATGCATTGTAGCACACCCCACCCGTGTATCGCAAAAGGACCGTCCATGGAGCATCTCCCATAGGTTATACCCGATGGGATGCAGAAGCATCTCCCGTACGACGTTGATCAAGGTAGGACCGGCCTGGACCCTTGTCAATTGTCCCTATCCCATAGGCTGCGAGACATATCCGTGCGTCTAGGTAGGACCCGGAGATTCACATGGTTATACCACAGACAGAGAGAGCGCGCCAACAAAACTAGATTCACGTGATATATTTGTGAATACGTACCTTCGTCCGTTCTGCGATATCATGGGATTCATGGGATTTATTTCGCCGCTTGCACTCCAATATCAACCTGCTGATTTGCCGAGTTGGCAAGGCAAATGCGGAGCAGCTCAAGATATTATCTACCACGCGGAAGGTCTGCGGCTGTTTTCCTACCTACTCCGATGTCCCTTTCAAGAGGATAAGGGCACCGAAATTCATGCCATATTCAACTTGTTCTGTCCGGCTTTATTTGAAAAGCTAGCTAGTAAACGCAAACACATGCAACAATTTCTTTGTCTTGTTGGCAACTCACTCGGTCGCTCGTCAATTAGTCAGATGCCCATACATCTAAGTTCTTGCTCCATCTGTTCTAGTCTGGCCAAATACTGTTGATCTCATCAATTTGGAAGGTTGAGCATCCTTCCCAGTTGAATGAATCAGACCGGGGCAACATCCCGGACACGCCATCAAACTTTAGATCTAGCACCCGCGCACAAGTAGATGTCGGAGAAGGAAACCATACCTGCCTACTCCAAACCACGAACCCAGGATAGAATCCACCATCTTCCAAATGCATCGATGCGGACCACAATCTGCATCCACTCCTAGATTATCTCACAAGACCCACACCCTCGCTAGAGCAAACACCGTTGCAACGGCGGCGT
>NW_021315573.1:0-2044 GCF_002162155.2 Triticum dicoccoides | reverse complement strand
ATCAAGACGTGGCAAGTTAATAATGATGAGGAAGAACAAGGTGTGGATATTGTATCTTTCTTCCTCGATGACCCATACTACGCTAATGATGACTTGTTTTGTGCTATCACCATTGGCTACATGCTCGCTGCGAGGGACACAGTTGGAATAGCCCTGACATGGATCTTCTACAACCTCGCCCAGAACCCTAACATCGTTTCAATCATCCGCAACGAACTCTCACCGATTGCATCACACAAAGTAGTAGCTGGTGTTGGCACTATGGTGATATTTGAGCCGGATGAGACCAGATCTTTATCCTATCTTCGGGCTGCCTTGTATGAGACTCTCAGGTTGTACCGGCGGCGCCTACTGAGCTCAAGACGGTGGTCGCTGATGATACAATGCCGAGTGGCCATGAGGTGCATGCCGGCGACGCCATCTTTATTTCTCTCCATTCCATGGGGAGAATGGAGGGCATATGGGGGTAATGATTGCCTTGACTATAACCCAGACAGGTGGCTCTCGAAGGATGGCAATGGTCTAAGGTATGTACCATCTCACAAGTTCCTGGCCTTTAACTCGGGGCCAAGGATGTGCCTCGGTAAGGAAATCGCGGTTATGCAGATGATGATTGTCGTGGCCTCAACGCTATGGAACTTCAATGTGCATCTGGTGAAAGGGCAAAGCATCGAGCCCAAGGCATGTTGTATACTAGAGATGAAAAATGGGATTATAGTTAAGCTGAAGAAGCGAGAAGTGTAATATTAAACTCTTTCTTTTTGTATGTAAACGTACTTACCAACCATCGGGACAGTTTTACACTGCCCACAATCACATTATTATCGCATAATAAAGGCATCCATGCATCAACCTTTATCTTTCTTTTAGAGAAAAACAACCAACATGCTGCCATTATTACTTTGTTGTATGTGACATGATATATGAAGGCATCGAGACATGGTTATTTCCTCCAACCATCTCCTTATTAAGTACTTCCTCCGTCCCAAAATAAGTGTTTCAAGCTTAGTACAATTTTGTAATAAAGTTAGTACAAAGTTTAGACTCTTATGTTAGGACGGAGGGACTACCAATTAACAACCATGTTGGTGCTTAATTACACTATTTGATAAGTAAAGGGGAGCATATTTTCCCTGCTAGGTTAATAGTTACACTATTGGATAAAAATAAAATGAAGTGTACAATTTGTCGCGAACTGATGCATCCTACCGTAGTAATAAACTATATTACCTTGTCAAGGATAAAAACATTAATGGTGGTTGTGCCGAACTATGGTTATAACTATATATTTAGGCTTTCTGAACATTCATAATATACCCACATGGACTTACATTAAGATCAAATTGCATAATGACTATATATTTAGGATTTCTTCGAAGTCAAACTTTGTAAAGTTAGACCAACTTAGGGAAAAAATATCAACATTCACAATAAGGAATCAATATAATTAGATGCGCCATGAATTTAGTTTCATATTAAATAACTTTAGTATTGTAGATGTTAATATTTTTCATATAAATATGGTCAAACTTTATGAAGTTTGGGCTCAAACAAATCTTATATTCGGAGTAAAAAGGACCAGAGGGAGTACCATTTGTTCAATACAGCAGCCTGCCGGTGTGCACTTTTAGCGTATTAGAGAAAGAAGGTATTGATGTAGTTATGAAAAATGGTTTGTCCTTTTTTGAATGTGGTTAACAATATTAGTGAATTTGGTCAACTTTTTTTTTGCAATTTTGTAAACACATTTTTTTTAATTTGACGAACAATATTTAATTACTTGAATTATGTTTTTCCACACCGTGAAAAAATTTGAGTTTGGTGATATATGATAAATAAAATTTATATTTTAGTTGAGCTTTTATTTCAATGTTGTGAACATCCTTGTATTTTGGTGAACTATTTTTGACTTTGTGAACTTTTCTTGAATTTTCATGAATAATATTTGAATTATAGTGAATCTTTGTAATGGATTTTTGTGTTTTTAATGATTTTGGTGAACTTTTTTTAATGTTGTGAACATAAATTGAATTTTCTGAACAAT
>NW_021315572.1:0-1204 GCF_002162155.2 Triticum dicoccoides | reverse complement strand
AGTTGAGGTATTCTACTGCCTCGACCTTTATGTTGGAATAATTATTATGACCTAGGTGTCTCAGGGGATCATCTAGTAATTTAGCCATGATTGGTGTTCCCAGTGTGATGATTCTGGCCGTCATTCTCGAAAGCATCCCGTGATGTTATTAGTAGTAGGTATTCTGTTCCTGGGTTCTTGAACCCGAGATTCACTCTACTTACTTCATGTTGATAGTGTTTGCTAGTTCCTTCAGGATATTAGTAACTTTGCGATAGTCCTCGAGGTCCGTGGTATTTCCTTCTTTCAAATACTATGAACCGCTTATGGCAGATGTTCCTCGCTGATCGAAAGATCACAATCAGAGTGCTCTCGATGGGTTCTCGATTCTACATTGTGACTCTGCCAGTTCTACCTTTCTGCATGGGTTATCCGGAAGAAATATGTGGAATTCGTTCGACATGCTAAACCATGCATCCACAACTCAGAAAATCGTATGTTCCTTTGAGTTGTCCCTCTTTAGTTGTCTTCTGACCCTCGTCTATCAATTGATAGTCAAGAGTATGCGTGCATTCGTTCGTCGATGCCTATTACCCTTGTGGTCCGCCAAGCCATTCTATTTCAGAATGAATAGGAGAAACAAACTCCAGTACCTCTTCCATATCCAGGATTGGGTTAAAGAAGTCGTACTCTGCAGATCAAATTGCTAATCTTGCTTTTGCTCTGTTCTACCTTGGAGTATTACCATCTTATATCGGGATTGTTATAGGAATTGCACACCATCCTATGAACTCTTGGTACAGTGATACTTCTTGCCATCATTGTTCATTCCTCGGTTCCTGTGTTATTGTCACCGGAATGCCGACAAATGAATTGTGATGTGTGAAATCAATACTCCTAGCAACCTCGTTGCTTGGTAGTTAAAGGATAATAATTTTATTCTTAGTATGATGGTTATTGAATCACCATTCTAAGATTGATCGTGCCACCTAGTCCTTATTTCCTGGTGCACTCTTTGATTGATGAGTTAGGATTTGTCAAATCCTTGCTCTATTGATCATATCGTCTTGCCCTGAAAAGCGAGATTGTTCTCGAGCTTAGTAACATATCGGTGGTTCGTGATTTCCGAAGATCTTCTCGGAAGTATTACCAGGTTGTCACCTGACCGCTATGTTGAGCTCGTGATCAAGTTGGTTTCTTGTGAACCACCCTTTCTCCAAGAATC
>NW_021315571.1:0-1425 GCF_002162155.2 Triticum dicoccoides | reverse complement strand
ACAGAAGTTTCTGCTTGAACCAACGCGTGAAACATGAGTTGTGCTCTTTACTAGTTTAAACAACGAGTGAAACGCGTGAATCTTGAAGTAAAAAAAATAAATATATATACTAATGGCGCACCGGGTATTAGTGCGCCATTACTAGTTTAAACTAGTAATGGCGCACTGTGAAACGACGCGTCATTAGTAGTTTTGCAAAAAAAAATACAGTAATGGCGCACTGTCTGCTTGGTGCGCTGGCGCACTTCGACCTGATGCGCCATTAGTATGTATGGAAAAATGGAAAAAAATAATTTAATACTAGTGGCGCACCCAGTTTCTGGTGCGCCATTAGTGTCTTCCACACTAATGGCGCATCACCAACCGGTGCGCCATTAGTATATAGTAGTGGCGCACTGCTTCCATGGTGCGCCATTAGTATCAATCCTATCTATAGCCCTTTTCCTAGTAGTGCTTCTTTCTTTGGGAAGGTGGCATTCGGTTTTTTTCTTTTATTTTCTTCTATATTTTTTGATGTTTTAGTTTCTTGTTCACTTATATATATTTTTTTAAAAAAATCAAATTTATTAATACTTTTGAATTTATGGAAAATAAATAAAGTACTATTTTTTAAAAAATAATTGTTTTATTCAAAATTATGTGCATTTTTTAAAAATGCACGGAGATTATTTTCTTATATTTGTGAAAATTTATCAAATTACATCAACACAATTGAAGTCGGAATATTTTTGAAATTTTTTGACATTTTAAAAAAAATCTTTGATAATTGTCCCCAATTCTTGATTGGAAGAGACACCAAAGGCCTCTACCCTCCCTCTCTGTCTATCCAAGAGATGGAAGGGTAGAGCTTTTCTTTGGTTTTTTGATCTTTTCGTCAAAGAGTTGAAGTCCATTCGAACCCTCCAATGCAGAAATATGAGGAGAGCAACGCGCCAATGGCGCGTGAAGCGCATGCGGAAGGGGCACGGAGAAATAAAGAAGTGTGGGGGGAGAAATAGCCAAGCTCATTCCCTTCGCTTCATGGGCCAAAAGTAGTGCTTTGTTTCCTGGCCACAATGAAAATAGATGGCAAGTGCCTGATCGCTACGGCTCCGGTAGGTTGCGTTCCCTTAACCAAGCCACTGCCTATGAGTCGCCAAAAACGCATGAACATTTTTTAAAATCAATGAGTAGTTTTGTACTCATGAAGAATTTCAAAAATTATGAACTTTTCTTAAATTCATGAATGTTCTAAAATTTTATGAATATTTTTTTAGTTCAGATAAAAATATAAATCTTGAATGCTTAATTTATTCTTAAATTGCTTTAATAGAATGTTGGTTTTGGTACTGCTATGTGGAACCACAACCGGAAAACGGGCATACGCCGACAGCCAAAGCTATGCCTACGGCTGCCGTCGGCCTAGTTCGACATATGCCGACAGCC
>NW_021315570.1:0-1426 GCF_002162155.2 Triticum dicoccoides | reverse complement strand
ACAGAAGTTTCTGCTTGAACCAACGCGTGAAACATGAGTTGTGCTCTTTACTAGTTTAAACAACGAGTGAAACGCGTGAATCTTGAAGTAAAAAAAATAAATATATATACTAATGGCGCACCGGGTATTAGTGCGCCATTACTAGTTTAAACTAGTAATGGCGCACTGTGAAACGACGCGTCATTAGTAGTTTTGCAAAAAAAAATACAGTAATGGCGCACTGTCTGCTTGGTGCGCTGGCGCACTTCGACCTGATGCGCCATTAGTATGTATGGAAAAATGGAAAAAAATAATTTAATACTAGTGGCGCACCCAGTTTCTGGTGCGCCATTAGTGTCTTCCACACTAATGGCGCATCACCAACCGGTGCGCCATTAGTATATAGTAGTGGCGCACTGCTTCCATGGTGCGCCATTAGTATCAATCCTATCTATAGCCCTTTTCCTAGTAGTGCTTCTTTCTTTGGGAAGGTGGCATTCGGTTTTTTTCTTTTATTTTCTTCTATATTTTTTGATGTTTTAGTTTCTTGTTCACTTATATATATTTTTTAAAAAAATCAAATTTATTAATACTTTTGAATTTATGGAAAATAAATAAAGTACTATTTTTTAAAAAATAATTGTTTTATTCAAAATTATGTGCATTTTTTAAAAATGCACGAAGATTATTTTCTTATATTTGTGAAAATTTATCAAATTACATCAACACAATTGAAGTCCGGGAATATTTTTGAAATTTTTTGACATTTTTAAAAAAATCTTTGATAATTGTCCCCAATTCTTGATTGGAAGAGACACCAAAGGCCTCTACCCTCCCTCTCTGTCTATCCAAGAGATGGAAGGGTAGAGCTTTTCTTTGGTTTTTTGATCTTTTCGTCAAAGAGTTGAAGTCCATTCGAACCCTCCAATGCAGAAATATGAGGAGAGCAACGCGCCAATGGCGCGTGAAGCGCATGCGGAAGGGGCACGGAGAAATAAAGAAGTGTGGGGGGAGAAATAGCCAAGCTCATTCCCTTCGCTTCATGGGCCAAAAGTAGTGCTTTGTTTCCTGGCCACAATGAAAATAGATGGCAAGTGCCTGATCGCTACGGCTCCGGTAGGTTGCGTTCCCTTAACCAAGCCACTGCCTATGAGTCGCCAAAAACGCATGAACATTTTTTAAAATCAATGAGTAGTTTTGTACTCATGAAGAATTTCAAAAATTATGAACTTTTCTTAAATTCATGAATGTTCTAAAATTTTATGAATATTTTTTTAGTTCAGATAAAAATATAAATCTTGAATGCTTAATTTATTCTTAAATTGCTTTAATAGAATGTTGGTTTTGGTACTGCTATGTGGAACCACAACCGGAAAACGGGCATACGCCGACAGCCAAAGCTATGCCTACGGCTGCCGTCGGCCTAGTTCGACATATGCCGACAGCC
>NW_021315569.1:0-1015 GCF_002162155.2 Triticum dicoccoides | reverse complement strand
GTACTCCTACATGGCCTCTCATCGATACCTTTACCAAATCGTGTTCACCACACCACTCTCATTACCGACATAATCATTTCACTCTAGCCCATCACCCAGATGAACCAGACCTGACACGACTCTAAGCATAGCAGGCATAGCAAGGTAGGAACAACACATACATATGGCTCAATCAACTCCTACACATGCTAGTGGGTTTCATCTAGTTACTGTGGCAATGACAGGTCATGCAGAGGAAATGGGTTCAACTACCGTAGCACACAGCAGTTTGAATCGCGTTGTCTTAATGCAGTAAAAGAGAGCAGGAGCGAGAACATGGGATTGTATCGATATGATCAAATGGTTGGTTGCTTGCCTGATGGTTCGATGCACTGATACGGTTCTTCGTTAGGGTAATCACGGTACTCCTCGGAGACAGAACCTGTCGCAAAGTACATCGATACACAAGCATCACCAAACAATGTGCAACAATATGATGCATGCATGAAACATGGCAATATGAGTGTGTTGGGCTAATGCAACTAAAACCAGAGGGGTTTGAACAAATTTGAATCAAGGATTCAAATTTCAAACTCAAACATAGCCTCTTTAAGTGCTTTTCCTTATTCTGCTTAAAACATCAATTTAACTTGTTTGATCATGCATGAAAATAGTACAGATGGATAGATTGGATTTTTCTGATCATTTTTCATATATAATTTGTCCAATTTGGAGTTACAGAATAAAAGTTATGAATTTTTGAAGTTTAATTAATATTCTGGAATTTCCTGATTTAATTTAAATCCAGAAAATCAATTACTGCGTCAGCCTGACGTCAGTGTGACGTCAGCAGGTCAACTGCGGCTGGCTGAAGTCAAACCTGACGTGTGGGGGCCACATGTCAGTGACAGGGGGGGTTAAACAGGTTTAAATTAATCCTAATTAGGGATTAGTGGCGCTGGGGCCCACTGTCAGTGTCAGGGGGGTTGACTAACAGTAGTTAGCGCTAACCTAACCACCTGGCCGACAGGGCCCA
>NW_021315568.1:0-1319 GCF_002162155.2 Triticum dicoccoides | reverse complement strand
GGTAACACTAGGAGACATTTCCCGGTAAGAGAGGCTACTAAGGATAAACAACTAGATAGTCAGATCCCACACATACCAAGCATTTCAAACATACACACAATATGCTCGATATGTGCAAATACAACAAGGCATCACAACATGACTCTATGACACAAGTACTTTATTTAAGGCTCAGAGAGCCATACATAACATACACAAAGGTACGGGTCACACGACCCAGCATTCAAGTCATACAGTCATACAAACCAGCAGCGGAAGTAACTTGTCTGAGTACAGACAACTAGTAAAATAAAAGAGGCTTGGAAAGCCTAGCTATACTACGAGGTCCTTCACAAGCTCAGGATCACCACCTGGGCCTTAGCCTACTCGTTGATGTCAACGTCTACGTAGAACCCATCAGAAGGGGTTGCAGCGTCTTCTGTAAAAATGTTAATTATAGCAACATGAGTACAAAGGTACTCAGCAAGACTTACATCAGATCCTACATACATGCATATTATCAAGAAGGGTTGGTGGAGTTATTGCAGCAAGCCAGCTTTGACTCTTGGCTAGGCTAACCTACGAGACTCCAACTTAAAATGGTTTTGCGCACACGAGTCCACTACTCACCAATTCAATACACTACCGAGGATCCACCTCCGTCTTCCTACGGAAGAGCCCTCCTCGGCACTCACAATTATCTTGAGTGTTTTAGTAGTTTCCATTTACTTGTCTATGAACTGTATAGGCAACCAAGTAGTCCTTTACCGCGGACGCGGCTATTCGAATAGATCATGATAACCCTGCAGGGGTGTACTTCTTCATACACGCTCTCACCACTTACCGTCGTTTACACGACATGTACTCGGCAACCTTCAAGCGGAAGCCCAACGTGGGTGTCGGCCACGACCTACCTAATCACCTAAGCCTCCAGTCCAGGTTTATCGCCTATCCAGGTTCCATCCGCAGGGAGTCCGGCCGAGGTTTCCCATACGGCCCCGAACGATGTGAACAGGGTTCCCGAGATACCTAACGGGTATTCGGTACACCCGGCCACGTACCTACCGCATCACAGCCCACCCCTACGGTCAGCGCTGTCCACGGCCTCCAGTAGGCTACAAACACCAGAAACTACTTGCAACTCCTGGACGGAGAACTAGGTTGAATAAGAAGCCGAGAGGGTCCATTGGTTTCGGGCCCAATGCATGGTAGTAGCTGATTCTTAAATCACACATACAGATCTCAGTGCTTAAGGTCGGCTTCAATGAAACAACCCACCATGTACTCCTACATGGCCTCTCATCGATACCTTTACCAAATCGTGTTCACCACACCACTCT
>NW_021315567.1:0-1135 GCF_002162155.2 Triticum dicoccoides | reverse complement strand
ACCACGAAGGTCTATTCCTGCAAGCAATCGAAGAACGAGCAAGAATATGATAAAGCAATCTGAATATTGCAAATATATATGAGGTATTGATAATGGTGGGGATCCGTAAGCGGTCTTGGTCTGGTCGTTGGACACAAACGAAGTACACGAAGTTGCAATGGCTAACTTTTAACTAAACAAATCCCAAGGAAAAGCTACTAGATGGATCTACTTATATAGGAGCAAGGGGTGGCGGCCAAGGAGGTGGGAGGACGTCCCAAGGCAGCCTAAAACTAAATCTAGGTCGTACAAGGCCAATGGGCCCAAGTGGAGGTGATGTAACACCTTTGTACTTGTAGTTTGACTCGGATTCTGCTGCAGCATCAGATTGTTTCGTCCACAACTCAACGCTCCGGACGAATTTGAAGGTGATTCTAATTGGGTTGGAAAGTGCACGAAATCTAGTTTCTAACAAAAAAAGAATCACCCAATTCGGAGTCCGTATGAAAAACTTGTGTCCGTTTTGAGTCAGGTGTGTCTGTGCAGTCCAAATCTGAATCCAGAACGTGAGAGACTTGGACTCTATCTTCTCTTGGGCCAAAAGTGACGTGAGAGAACTTTTTGGACAGCAAATAAACATCCCTTTCTTCCTTATCTTCATATGTGGATTGGACAAATGTCCCATACACCTGCAATTAGACAAAACACAAAAGTGTGTGAAGTATTTTTGTTCTGGATAACATAAATAGATTATTGAATAGTTTGCACTAGAAATCACCTGACAAATATGCATATATGCAATATTTTTGGTCATATCCAAGGTAGTCATGTCCTCATCATCCTCCCCTTCTTGAAAATAAAGCCGTCCTCGGCGTTGGTTAATCTGAAATGTGGCTAACAAAAGAGACAAAGTGTACATGTTGTATATGTATATGTCATCCATTTTTACTTCCCTTGATTTTTGCATATATGACACATGAATAGATGAGTAACTTGCATAGTTCATAAAATCTAAAGCCAAGAAATTAGCACAAGAAGTAGAAGGCATGAAAATATTGCAACTCAGTTTGCACATATAAGTGAAGCTCTTATTCATTTCAAAAGATTGACAATGTTCATCATTAAACCATCCCAACATTGCTGAATAAACCTTACT
>NW_021315566.1:0-1024 GCF_002162155.2 Triticum dicoccoides | reverse complement strand
TAATGAATGACGAGCCTAGTTGTAGTGCGAGCAAAGAAGAAGGGGAGCTGGGGGTTTTCTGTAGGAGTGAGGAATAAGGGGAACTAGGGTTTTCTGTAGGAGTGAGGCGAGGAATTTGGGGCTACGAGCAGAGCGAGCCGACGTGAGGTGGGTGGGAGTGAGGAGGAAGAAGAGCACCCGGGTTTTTTTGGGGGGGGGGGCGGTGTGCTGGGTGTGGGTAGCGCCTCTCATTCAGTAAATATATGGGCTTTTGAATTGATTTTACTATTTACTAGTGTGGATGGGCTGTTTTGTCTTAGGCCTAGAGAAACAATTACTACTAGTACAATGGAGACACTCTATAGCTACCCAGAAAAACAATTACTACTAGTACAGTGGAGACACTCTACCGCTTCTGGCTCCTCCTAGGTCATTGAAACGTCTCCCTCTACTGAATGCCATTATACTTTTGTTCACCGACATGCGGGCCATGCAGCGTGCGGGCCCAAATGCCATCCACCAAATTAGAAGGCAGTATGCAGGCAGAGAGTCACCCCGGTCATAGCGCGGCAGTAACGAGCTGTCGTATCACAAAACCCCACCTTCCCGCAGTCTAAGTTTGACGGACGAAGCAACCATCATTTCACTCTTCGCTGAATCCCCTTCTCCCTCACCGTCTTCAAGAAAGGCAACGCTCGCATCTGCCACTATTCTTCTCTCCGAACGAAGGGAAGGTAAGCGGATCCGTGATGTTGGTATATTTTCGTTCAGAGAAAAAAAGAACTTTTGCAAAGCAGTAGCCAATCCTCACTCTCTTTTTTGTTTCATTGTCATTACGATTGTGTTTTCCTTTCAGTGGTCTCCTCGTATTCGTCAGTTTCATGATGGACCAAGGAGAACCAGGCAAAGATCTGCCGATATTGGAGCAGACGCGGGAGGCTGATCCCCATGAGACAGAGAGCTCCAAGAAGATGGAGGCAACCACCGAGGCGACCCCAGATATGCTCACGGCCACTAATGAGATGGCCAATGCCCCGTTTGAGGT
>NW_021315565.1:0-2055 GCF_002162155.2 Triticum dicoccoides | reverse complement strand
TTGAAAAAGTTTGAGATTATTTAAGTATGAAACAATTCCTTGGCTTGTCATCGGGGGTATAGAAGTTGGGAACATCTTTGTGTGACGAAAATGAAGCATAGCCTAACTATATGATTTTGTAGGGATGAACTTTCTTTTGCCATGTTATTTTGAGAAGACATGATTGCTTTGATTAGTACGCTTGAAGTATTATTATTTTTGTGCCAATATGAACTTTTGTCTTGAATCTTTCGGATCTGAATATTCATATCACAATTAAGAAGATTTACATTGAAATTATGCCAAAGTATCACTCTGCATCAAAAATTCTTTTTTATCATTTACCTACTCGAGGACGAGCAGGAATTAAGCTTGGGGATGCTTCATACGTCTCCAACGTATCTATAATTTTTTATTGCTCCATGCTACTTTATCTACTGTTCTGGACTATATTGGGCTTTATTTTTCACTTTTATATTACTTTTGGGACTAACCTATTAACAGGAGGCCCAGCCCAGAATTGTTGTTTTTTGCCTTTTTCAGTATTTCGAAGAAACAGAATATCAAACGGAGTCCAAACGGAATGAAACCTTTGGGATCGTGATTTTCCAACCGAACATGACCCAGGAGACTTGGACCCTACTCCAAGAAGCGCCAAAGGCGGTCACGAGGGTGGAGGGCGCCCCCCCCCAGGCGCGCCCCCTATCTTGTGGGCCCCTCGGAGCTCCACCGATTTACTCCTTCCTCCTATATATACCTACGTATCCCCGAACGATCAGAACAGGAGCCAAAAACCTAATTCCACCGCCGCAACTTTCTGTATCCACGAGATCCCATCTTGGGGCCTGTTCTGGAGCTCCGCCGGAGGGGGCATCCACCATGGAGGGCTTCTACATCATCACCATAGCCCCTCCGATGAAGTGTGAGTAGTTTACTTCAGACCTTCTGTTCCATAGCTAATAGCTAGATGGCTTCTTCTCTCTTTTTGGATCTCAATACAATGTTCTCCCCCTCTCTCATGGAGATCTATTTGATGTAATCTTCTTTTTGTGGTGTATTTGTTGAGACCGAGGAATTCTGGGTTTATGATCCAGTATTATCTATGGAAAATATTTGATTCTTCTCTGAATTCTTTTATGTATGATTGAGTTATCTTTGCAAGTCTCTTCGAATTATCTTTTTGGTTTGGCCAACTAGATTGGTAGTTCTTGCAATGGGAGAAGTGCTTAGCTTTGGGTTCAATCTTGCGGTGTCCTTACTCAGTGACAGAAAGAGTTGCAAGGCACATATTGTATTGTTTCCATCGAGGATAACAAGATGGGTTTTTTATCATATTGCATGAATTTATCCCTCTACATCATGTCATCTTGCTTACAGCCTTACTCTGTTTTTACTTAATACTCTAGATGCATGCTGGATAGCGGTCGATGAGTGGAGTAATAGTAGTAGATGCAAAATCGTTTCGATCTACTTGTTTTGGACGTGATGCCTATATACATGATCATCGCCTAGATATACTCATAACTATGCTCAATTCTGTCAATTGCTCAACAGTAATTTGTTCACCCACCGTAGAATATTTATGCGGAGAAGCCACTAGTGAAACCTATGGCCCCCGGGTCTATTCTCATCATATCAATCTATATCACTTTATTTACTTGCTTTGTTTTTACTTTGCCTTTACTTTTTTACTTTGCATCTATCTATCAAAAATACCAAAAATATTATCTCTATCAGATCTCACTCTCGTAAGTGACCGTGAAGGGATTGACAACCCCTAAGCATTGGTTGCGAGTTGCTATCATTTTGTGTAGGTACAAGGGACTTGTGTGTGGTCTCCTACTGGATTGATACCTTGGTTCTCAAAAACTGAGGGAAATACTTACGCTACTTTACTGCATCATCCTCTCCTCTTCGGGGAAATCCAACGCAGTGCTCAAGAGGTAGCACTTCTACCTGCCGCTGCTGTGCCCCATCACCTTCGATCTTGCGCTCCCTCCCAGCCGCCATGGCACCCAAGACAAGCAAGGGCAAGGGGGCGTCCAAGGATATCATGGAGAAGGAGGCACCAGTGAA
>NW_021315564.1:0-957 GCF_002162155.2 Triticum dicoccoides | reverse complement strand
GCCGAGGCCCATGGCGTCTGGGCCAGACGCCAAGGATTGTGGCGTTTGGTCCTGGAGTCCGAGTGGGACTCTTGCCTTTCGGGCAAAACCGACTTTGAGGAGGCTTTTGCTCCAAGTTTCGACCCCGGGGCTCAACATATAAATAGAGGGGCAGGGCTAGCACCAAAGACACAAGAAGTTGATCCACGTGATCTATTCCTTAGCCGTGTGCGGCGCCCCCAGCCACCATATTCCTCGATAATACTGTAGCAGAGTTTAGGCGAAGCCCTGCTGCTGTAGTTCATCAAGATCGTCACCACGCCGTCGTGCTGACGGAACTCTTCCCCGACACTTTGCTGGATCGGAGTCCGGGGATCGTCATCGAGCTGAACGTGTGCTCGAACTCGGAGGTGCCGTAGTTTCGGTGCTTGATCGGTTGGATCGAGAAGACGCACGACTACTTCCTCTACGTCGTGTCATCGCTTCCGCAGTCGGTCTACGTTGGGTACGTAGACAATACTCTCCCCTCGTTGCTATGCATCACATGATCTTGCGTGTGCGTAGGAAATTTTTTGAAATTACTACGAAACCCAACAGTGGCATCCGAGCCAGGTTATTTATGTTGATGTTATATGCACGAGTAGAACACAAGTGAGTTGTGGACGATACAAGTCATACTGCCTACCAGCATGTCATACTTTGGTTCGGCGGTATTGTTGGACGAGACGACCCGGACCAACCTTACGCGTACGCTTACGCGAGACCGGTTCCCTCGACGTGCTTTGCACAGAGATGGCTTGCGGGCGACTGCCTCTCCAACTTTAGTTGAACCAAGTATGGCTACGCCCGGTCCTTGCGAAGGTTAAAACGGAGTCTATTTGACAAACTATCGTTGTGGTTTTGATGCGTAGGTGAGATTGGTTCTTACTTAAGCCCGTAGCAGCCACGTAAAACATGCAACAACAAAGTAGAGGACGT
>NW_021315563.1:0-1825 GCF_002162155.2 Triticum dicoccoides | reverse complement strand
GGATGGTGGATATGAGTCCGCTAGTGACTATGATGAGGAGACTTTGGCTCTTATTAGACGTGAAGAACATGGTGGAGATGATTCTGATCATGAGACGCAATACATGGCTCCTGAAGACGCTGACAGGTATGAATGTTTAGTTGCTCAACGTGTTTTGAGTGTGCAGGTCACACAAGCTGAGCAAAATCAGAGGCACAATTTGTTCCATACCAAGGGAGTTGTGAAGGAACGTTCTGTGCGCGTCATCATAGACGGAGGGAGCTGCAACAACTTGGCTAGCATGGAGATGGTGGAGAAGCTTTCTCTCACCACAAGACCACATCCACATCCTTACTACATCCAATGGTTCAACAACAGCGGCAAGGTTAAGGTAACACGTACTGTTCGTGTGCATTTTAGTATCTCTACATATGCTGATTATGTTGATTGTGATGTGGTACCTATGCAAGCATGTTCCTTATTACTTGGTAGACCATGACAATCAACATAATCACACCCACAGCCCCTGCTGCTATAAATACTGGACCAATTACTAGAGCTCGCGCACGCCAACTAAATTACCAGGTACTTTCGTTTCTTGGTAATGATTCTAATGTTCATGAGAATATGATGCTGCCTAAATTGGATACATTTGTTTTGCTTACAAATGAAGGGCCTTGCTTGGAGAAGGATGAACATTGGATTAAGAACAAGCATGGAGATGATGGCATGCGCAAGGGGAACAAGAACGGAGTTACAAGTGATGATTTCAGGACTTTGAAGCCACCATAATGGGTGCATGAAGCCTTGGATGAAATATACAAGATGCCACTTCATAAATTTCGTCCCGAGGCTATTATAGGTGCTGCGTCACCTTATTATTGGGCCAGGCCCATGTAATTTTGAAATACATAAGTATAGGCTATTTTTAGAGTCCGTATGTGTGGGGAAACAAGAGATAGGGTTGATTTCGGACCCCTCCACCAAGGGTCACGAAATTCCCCCCTCTTCCTCCATATATACAGCCCTTAGGGCATCGTTTAGACTTTGGGTTTTGTTTAGATTAAAAGTTCGCCATAGCTGCAACTTCGCGTACTTCGTTTGTGTTCAACGACCAGACAAAGGCGTCACAGAACCCCACCTTGATCAATAAAGCTTTAATCTTATATTCGCAATATCCAGATTGCAATCTCAGTTTCTTGCTTGTTCTTCGTTTGCTCGCAGGAAACAGACCGTCATGGTCAGGTTGATCGTGCTCCGGCGTGGTCAATAACCTCTCGGAGTTGGTTTAGCGATTGCTAAGGCGTGACGTCCTCGCACGTTCGTAGTCGGATCGTCAAAGTCAACTGCCACCAAAGCGATATCCATCATCTCATCGAAAGACGGGACACCTTTGCCTCTATCAAGTGGTATCAGATTTCCAGGTTGCTCGGTGAGATTTTACAGTTTTTCGTAGTTTAGATCGAGTCTGTTCTTCATACCTACAGTCCACGAAAAAGCCACAAAAACAAAAATTAGGGTTAGTTCATCATATCTGAACCAATCTGAGCCTTTGCATAATCTTTTTAGGGTTTTGCTTTGTTGAATTTGCGGTTGCATCGTCGTGTCTAGTTGCTGGTCTTAGAGTCTAGTCTTTTAGAGTTTCGACTTCTGGTCATAAGTTGTCACGCCGCCGCCGCACCATCATCATCGCCCCTGCCATCTACCACCACCGCTCCGAATCCGTATCCATATACCACCACCAATCCGTGTCCATATACCACCACCGATCCATATCCATATACTACCACCGCTACCACCACCGCTGCCATATACCACCACCATATATCCACCACCAATCCGAGTT
>NW_021315562.1:0-1496 GCF_002162155.2 Triticum dicoccoides | reverse complement strand
TTCCGTTTCGTTTTTGGAGTGATGCTTTCACCACTGCATGTTTTCTCATCAATCGTACTCCCACTCGTGTTTTGAATATGAAGACTCCCATTGAAGTTCTCCTTAATGAACAACCGGACTACACCTTTCTCAAGGTGTTTGGGTGTGCTTGCTGGCCCCATCTCCGTCCATATAACAAGCGTAAGCTCGAGTTTCGTTCCAAGAAGTGTGTTTTTCTTGGTTATAGCTCTCTTCATAAAGGATACAAATGTCTTCATGTTCCCACTAATCGTGTCTACATCTCTCGGGATGTTGTGTTTGATGAGCATGTTTTTCCCTTTGCCAAACTCCCTGTGTCCACTACCGAGCCACCTGTCATGCATTCATCCTCTGTTGCTTATGACCAATTTGATGATGTTGCATATTCTCCTCTATTGTTGCCTAACCATGGTGCAGGCACTGGTCGTGGGGCTCGTTTGGAGATTCTGGAAGCGCCATCTTCCTCTTCGTCGCCATCGCCTTCATCCTCGGCACCTTCTGTTGTGCATAAGGAGCACATGGCGCCCCTGCATGGCCTCGGTTTCCGTGCTCATGCACGGCCGATCGACGTCCTGGCCCGGTCGCCTCTGGCTTCTGGGCTGCCTTCGTCATCGTCGCGCCCTGCAACCCCGCCGACTGGGCTGGCCTCCTCGGTCCCCATCTCGCCCAGGACGTCGGGGCAGTCATCACCAGGCCTGGCCTCGCCCGCCCCTGCGTCGCCCAGGGTGTCTGGGTCCTTCTCACTAGGGCCGGCCTCGCCTGCTCTCGCCTCGCCAAGGCCGTCTGGGCCGGTGTCACCGGAGCTGGCCTCGCCCACCCTCGGTTCGCCCATGGCCTCTGAGCCCCTGTCGTCGGGCCAGTCTTCGCCATGCAGCCCGGAGTCGTCTGTCCCGAGCTCGCCTGAGGTGATTCCTGCATCTCTGGCGACCATCACGTCTCCGTCACCTTCGCCTCCGCCGGCTCCTGCTGCTGCTCTACGTCCACATACACGCAGTCGGAGTGGCATTTTTCAGCCTAAGCAACGTCACGATGGCACAGTTGCTTGGTTAGCGGCGTGCATGTCTGCTGCTCTCGCAGATCTATCCTCTGAGCCACGCACGTATCAAGCTGCTATGCGCATTCCTCATTGGAGAGAGGCCATGGAGCAGGAGTATCAAGCGCTTCTTCGCAATCAGACATGGACTCTTGTTCCTCCACAATCACGGGTAAATGTCATTGATTCCAAATGGGTTTTCAAAGTGAAGAGGCATTCTGATGGGTCCATTGAGCGCTATAAGGCTCGTCTGGTTGCTCGTGGTTTTCGACAGCGTTTTGGACTTGACTATGAAGACACCTTCAGTCCAGTGGTCAAGCCTACTACCATCAGACTTCTTCTCTCTCTGGCTGTTACTCGAGGTTGGTTTCTTCGTCAGCTTGATGTTCAAAATGCTTTTCTTCATGGTGTCTTGGCGGAGGAGGTTTACATGCGCCAGCCTCCG
>NW_021315561.1:0-1496 GCF_002162155.2 Triticum dicoccoides | reverse complement strand
TTCCGTTTCGTTTTTGGAGTGATGCTTTCACCACTGCATGTTTTCTCATCAATCGTACTCCCACTCGTGTTTTGAATATGAAGACTCCCATTGAAGTTCTCCTTAATGAACAACCGGACTACACCTTTCTCAAGGTGTTTGGGTGTGCTTGCTGGCCCCATCTCCGTCCATATAACAAGCGTAAGCTCGAGTTTCGTTCCAAGAAGTGTGTTTTTCTTGGTTATAGCTCTCTTCATAAAGGATACAAATGTCTTCATGTTCCCACTAATCGTGTCTACATCTCTCGGGATGTTGTGTTTGATGAGCATGTTTTTCCCTTTGCCAAACTCCCTGTGTCCACTACCGAGCCACCTGTCATGCATTCATCCTCTGTTGCTTATGACCAATTTGATGATGTTGCATATTCTCCTCTATTGTTGCCTAACCATGGTGCAGGCACTGGTCGTGGGGCTCGTTTGGAGATTCTGGAAGCGCCATCTTCCTCTTCGTCGCCATCGCCTTCATCCTCGGCACCTTCTGTTGTGCATAAGGAGCACATGGCGCCCCTGCATGGCCTCGGTTTCCGTGCTCATGCACGGCCGATCGACGTCCTGGCCCGGTCGCCTCTGGCTTCTGGGCTGCCTTCGTCATCGTCGCGCCCTGCAACCCCGCCGACTGGGCTGGCCTCCTCGGTCCCCATCTCGCCCAGGGCGTCGGGGCAGTCATCACCAGGCCTGGCCTCGCCCGCCCCTGCGTCGCCCAGGGTGTCTGGGTCCTTCTCACTAGGGCCGGCCTCGCCTGCTCTCGCCTCGCCAAGGCCGTCTGGGCCGGTGTCACCGGAGCTGGCCTCGCCCACCCTCGGTTCGCCCATGGCCTCTGAGCCCCTGTCGTCGGGCCAGTCTTCGCCATGCAGCCCGGAGTCGTCTGTCCCGAGCTCGCCTGAGGTGATTCCTGCATCTCTGGCGACCGTCACGTCTCCGTCACCTTCGCCTCCGCCGGCTCCTGCTGCTGCTCTACGTCCACATACGCACAGTCGGAGTGGCATTTTTCAGCCTAAGCAACGTCACGATGGCACAGTTGCTTGGTTAGCGGCGTGCATGTCTGCTGCTCTCGCAGATCTATCCTCTGAGCCACGCACGTATCAAGCTGCTATGCGCATTCCTCATTGGAGAGAGGCCATGGAGCAGGAGTATCAAGCGCTTCTTCGCAATCAGACATGGACTCTTGTTCCTCCACAATCACGGGTAAATGTCATTGATTCCAAATGGGTTTTCAAAGTGAAGAGGCATTCTGATGGGTCCATTGAGCGCTATAAGGCTCGTCTGGTTGCTCGTGGTTTTCGACAGCGTTTTGGACTTGACTATGAAGACACCTTCAGTCCAGTGGTCAAGCCTACTACCATCAGACTTCTTCTCTCTCTGGCTGTTACTCGAGGTTGGTTTCTTCGTCAGCTTGATGTTCAAAATGCTTTTCTTCATGGTGTCTTGGCGGAGGAGGTTTACATGCGCCAGCCTCCG
>NW_021315560.1:0-940 GCF_002162155.2 Triticum dicoccoides | reverse complement strand
GAAGAACACGAAGAACTCCAAGATCTAGATCCAAGGGGTTCCCCTCACTTAGAGGAGAAAGTGATTGGTGGAAATGTGGATCTAGATCTCCTCTCTCTTTTCCCCCCAAAACTAGCAAGAATCCATGGAGGGATTGAGAGATAGCAAGCTCGGAGAAGGTCAACAATGGGGGAAGAACACGAGCTCGAAGGGATAAAGTTTAATGGGGAAGAAGACCCCCTTTTATAGGAGGGGGGAAATCCAACCGTTACCCCACTGTACATCCCCGCACAGAGCGGTACTACCGCTAGGGCAGGGCGGTACTACCGCTGAGAGCGGTACTACCGCTCCCACCCAGCGGTACTACCGCGCTGGCGAGGAAGACAGGGCCCTGGGCCCAGAGCGGTACTACCGCGGGAGTAAGAGCGGTACTACCGCTTGGAGCGGTACTACCGCCACTACTACCGCTCCTAGTACCGCAAAACCCGACACGAAAAACATCGAACTCGAATCGAGGCGGCAGTAGCCCGGAAGCACTGCGGTACTACGGCCGAAGGTCCCAAGCGGTACTACCGTTCGGAGAGCGGTACTACCGCTCTGAGAGCGGTACTACCGCTGGGGAGCTTCGGCGGTACTACCGCTGTGGGTCGCGGTACTACCGCTGGGGCAGAGCCAAGCAAACTAAGGGGAAAACGGCAGCTCCAAGGAAAACCAGAACTGCCAGTACTTCTTCATATGAGCTCTGAATTGAGAAAACTCAAGCTTGTTGGATAGAGCAAGACGAGTAGCATCAAAACTAAGGGGAAAAATTTGACGTCTGTTTTTCATAAATTGGGAAAAAAGGTTCTGTGGGTGTTCTACTCGAACTCCAGCCAGACCGGGGCCATGCTCGCCGGCAGGCGGGGATACCTTTTATGAGTATTTGAGTAGGGGAGGGGTGCGGGGGGTCAGCGACGGCGGT
>NW_021315559.1:9770-11624 GCF_002162155.2 Triticum dicoccoides | reverse complement strand
GGGAGTTACTTCTACGTTTGCTTATTATGCTATGCTATGCTAGTAGACGTGGATTGGGTGAGTGAATATCCATGACAGATGTGAGATTGTTAATTAATGGCTTATCTAAGGTGGCAACCTAAACACACATCTGGGTGGATTGAGGCACCTGATGTCTATCAGGACTTGCCTGTTTTTTTTTGGACCGCCACCCAGGCTCAAAGGGATCATAAGATCTTTCATGCTAGAAACTTCCGTGTGCAGCCACATGCTACTATGGGCTCTAGCATAGTTGACTAAGTTGTGCGAACTCTTACGGGGTGGACTAGCAGATGTAGGGGATGTAGGTGTACCGGTCTACCCCACATGTAAGGTGCTAGTGCTTCTGAAAGACTATGTCTCGGTCATCCGTTTCTCAAACACCATGTAGTGCGAGAAAACAAACGGAGGCGATCGAGTCATGTGGGGAAAAGTGCGCAAACCTCTGTAGAGTAACAAACTAATCATGATTAGCCGTGTCCCCGGTTATGGACATTTTGAGTATCTAGTACTTGAATATCTTTGTGAATCTCAACATGTTACCTCTAATAAAAGCTATTGGGTTTTAATGAGTACTTTTAAATTGGGATTGAGGATGCTGTCAACCATTCTCAATGTTTAACAACCACCATGATAGTTAAACAAAATTATTCCTTTGATGTAGGGAAAAATTGGCTTTTCGCAAAACTGTAACCATAGAGCCTTACCACCAGCCATAATGCATGTAGTATAGGCTTATTGTTTCATTACTCTCTATGTGTTACATTGTAGCGACCCGACCCGAATGGATCAAGTCTCTGTGCTTATGTGTCATCCCTGGATCAGTATGCTGACACACACAGTACTCGAAGGATTTATAACAGAGGTAAATCACATGTATAAAGTAACGTAAATACTATTACCTCAATCCAAAATATAGCGGAAGCAACAAGGTTGTGGATTCCCATCAACACAACGGCAAAGTTGAGTATAGGAAATCGTAACCCTAACGTACCACTTACTCGTCGTCTGAAAAGTCTGCAACATGAAAAGTTGCAGCCCGAAAACGGGTCAGCACATGGAATATGCTGGCAATGTAACACATAGAGAGTAATGAAAGAATAGGCTATACTACATGCATATTTGGCTGGTGGAAAGCTCTATGATTACAGTTTTTGCGAAAAGCCAATTTTTCCCTACTTCAAAGGAATAAAATTTATTTAACTATCATGGTGGTTGTTAAACATTGAGAATGGTTGACAGCATCCTCAATCCCAATTAAAAGTACTCATTAAACCCAAACAAATTATAATAAGTAACGTGTTGAGATCAACAGGATAATCCAAGAACTAGATACTCAAAATGTCCATAACCGGGGACACGGCTAATCATGATTAGTTTGTTACTCTGCAGAGGTTTGCGCACTTTTCCCACAAGACTCGATCGCCTCCGTTTGGTTTCTCGCACTACAGGGTGTTTGAGAAGGCAGATGACCGAGACATAGTCTTTCAGAAGCGCTAGCACCTTACATGTGGGGTAAACCGGTACACCTACATCCCCTACATCTGCTAGTCTACCCCGTAAGAGTTCGCACAACTTAGTCAACTATGCTAGAGCCCATAGTAGCATGTGGCTGCACACGGAAGTTTCTAGCATGAAAAATCTTATGATCCCTTTGAGCCTGGGTGGCGGTCCAAAATAAAAACAGGCAAGTCCTGATAGACATCAGGTGCCTCAATCCACCCAGATGTGTGTTTAAGTTGCCACCTTAGATAAACCATTAAAATTATCAATCTCACATCTGTCATGGATATTCACTCACCCAATCCACGTCTACTAGCATAGCATAGCATAATA
>NW_021315559.1:0-9059 GCF_002162155.2 Triticum dicoccoides | reverse complement strand
GTGCTTGGGTATTTATATTGGGGAGGGGAGGGTTTTGCTTGGGGTAGGGGACAAGAAATAGATTAGGATTAGAAAACAAAAGAGGAAAAAGATCTAGAAAAAAAAACGAAAGTAGATGAATCCTACTAGGAATCCACAAAGGATGGCGGCTCCCTGGCGCCTTGCGCCTGGTGCGGCTCCTCCCTGGGCGTGGCGCGCGATGGCCTCTGGCCTGGCTGGCTCGGTGGCTTGGGCCTTAGGCCCAAGTCGCTGGAGCTCTCTCTCTCTCTCTCTCTCTTTTTTTTAAACTGTTCCGCGCTCGAAAAAAAAACAAAACGAGATCTAAACGATCTCCAAATCTAATAAAGTAAATTTTCTCCGACTCCTAAAAATGAGCCGAACAAAATGAACTTTTCTCCGGACCTAAAAGCAAATTTTTGAAAACACGCATTTTTTCCCTATCCAAATAAAATGCGAATAAAACTCCGGCAAACAAAATTTGATCTATTTATTAAATCTTCTTTTTCCTAAATTTGGGAAAGTCATATTATTCCCTCTCTTATACTTTTGATAACGGAAAAATAATTGAAGATGAAATAAATAAATCAAATGATCCTCTTTTCAATTCGAGAAAACTCTCAAATATGAAAATAACGAAATCTCCAACTCTCTCCAAGGGTCCTTGAGTTGCGTGAAATTTCTAGGATCGACCAAAATGCAAGAAAATAAAATATGCAGGATGATCTATTCCAAATTGAAAATAAATTCAAAGGGGCTTTGAATTTAATTCTTTGAAACTTCCAACTCATATTTCATATAATTTGAAGAAGTCATTTTATCTTCTCTCGTGAAAATCATTGAGTTGCTTAAAGTTTCTGAATTGGAAATATTTCCAAATGAAATTCAATTATTTTTCAAACACCCTTTTCATTTTTAAATGGAAGAAGTCATGTCATCTTCTCTCTAGGGTTTTGTGTTTGAAAAGCATTTGAATTCATGGAGATCAGAAAGCAAATATGAAAGTTTGGGAAAGTCCTTTTATTCCCTCTCATTTAACTTTCAAAAAGTTTCGAATTCACTCACTTTCAGTCAATCAATCAAGCAATCAATCAAATCTATCTATTTGTTTATAACATTCCAAAATTTAGAATTTTGGGATGTTACAAACTACCACCCTTAAAATGAATGTCGTCCTCGAGATTCGGAGAGGCTAGAAAGAATAGGTTAGGGTTTGGGGTCTTCTCAAAGTCCATCGATCATCTCCGAGGTCTCGGGTGCTACCACCCTTAGAAACATTGTTACGGTTCCATCAAAACTCATATACTCCATCCTTATCGTTGACAGTGTCAGTCTTCTCAGATAATCCCTTCTCTGGGCTCTTCCGGTAGTGGCATAACCTTTTCCTCAATTCCTTTGTCCTTTCATCTTGGTAAGGTTATCCTGAAACTGGGTCTTCATAGCTGACGGGTCTGACGCCAATGCTAAACAACTATCGATATCTCATGGCGGTCAACAATTTACGGTTTCTCCTGCAGGAAATGGGTCTGTGTGATCCTCACCGTATAACCTACGGTTGGCACAGCTGCCGTGTACAAGGGAAAAATACCTATACTATTCTAAGGTTTAACAAGGTTTAATATCGTCGTCTCTCTACTATAGGCAAGTCACTCAGATTTACCATCCCATATAGCAAGGCAAATAATAAGAGTAAGTCGGTATGGTGATCAATCCATCTCGCACCCAAATCATTTCCTTGTACATGGTTTAGCGAATCTCGCATACTAACACTCGGTCAACCTCACAAGCATTGCAGAATTCTTCTTGTCGACGAACCAAGTTCGGAAAATCCATTGATTCTGCAAGCCAAACAAACATCTATCGTTACTTAACAACTCTCAGGTTCTGCGTAAACTCCTATAGAATCGTCGGTTGATACAAGTCGTAACTTCTTCCAGGGTTTTTCCTTCAGCAAGAGTGTGCTTGCTTCTTGGCAGGTCCTGGGGCCTGTGGGTTATGGCCCATCACTTGCAAATCTTGAACTCATCTTCGGGGCAACTGATCATTAGTCCAACTTCCAACTTCCTAGTATTCTTAATTCCATCCAATCGTATGGACTTTCTTCCTTTGGCACCAAACTAGGACATGATTACTCTGACTCATCATGGAGTTTCCATTGATCCATATTTCCAACATCATACCTCCTTTATATCCAATAACACTTCATCTCTTCATCCTCGTGGGATGTCCCACATACCGTGATAAAACTTATACTTATGAAATCCATACTCCACTTCGTGGAACATCATTATCCTTTCCAGGGTCAAGCGTCCTTACAAGGGAATATTGGCCATCTCTGCATGGCACTTCTTCAACTGGGAACCGTGAAACACGTCTTGAACTCCTGACAGTCCTTCGGGTAACTCAACTTGTAGGCCACTTCCCTCATACACTCCAAAACTCGGTATGGTCCTACAAATCTCGGGGCTAACTGTCCCTTAACTCCCATCCGTTTAACTCCTCGCAGAGGGGTCACACGAAGACATGCTCTATCTCCAATTTCATAGACTACCTCCTTGAGTTTGTGAGTCTACATAACTCTTCTACCTGGACGGAGCTACCTTCAGTCGATTTCGAATAAACTTAACATTCTATTTTGACTCCTTTGATCACCTTTGGTCCAAACAACTATCGGTCTCCAACTTCATCCCACATACTCTTGGGGCATCACACATATCGAGACAAAACTCGTATTTCATTTTGCCCAAAATCCATGCAGTGGAGTATCTTTATCTTTTCTGGGGTCAAAGGTTCTTACAGGGTACTACCACCCTTAAAATACACAAATCTTCCATAGACCATATTTCTCTTATCCTCAAAATGGTCAAAATCCTCCTTCATAGAGTAGCAACTCATAAAATCCATATCAGTACCAACGAGGCTAACTTTATTAATTCTCAAATCATTACAATCTCCTGTTTTTCCATTACATGCCTCAATTCAATACCTCTATATAAAAGAAAATGTTCTCACTACCACTACTATATTACTTCTGTTACAAACTCAACTATTTATCACAAGTCTCCTTCTCCTTCGGACAACCTCTGGCAAAGTGCCCTGCTCCATTACAACGGAAACACATTACTTCTGACAGGTTTCGAGGTTTCCTCATGATCACATAGCCTCCTTGGGTCCTTATCTTCCCTCTTGGGCAATCATTGAAGTAGTGCCCTGAATTTTTGCACCTGAAACATGTGATATGACTCAGGTCTTTCTTTGTGGAAATTGGGTTGTTCCTCGAATCCAACCTACTTCTCTTCCTGGACCTTTCCATTCCAGTCATGGCTTCTATTTCCCGTGGGTCATATTCTACTTCCTCTGTCGGGAATTCTACTAGATTCCCGTTCATACAATTCTGGGAGATGTGTCCTTCTTCTCCACATGAATAGCATGACTTAGTGCAGGGTCTAATTGGCTCTTCTTTGGGTGTGTCCTCCACCTCTTTCTTCATCACAGGTTCTTCTAAACCTTCCATGAGAGCTCCTTTCATTGCTTCTTCCTTCAGCTGGATGGTTCGTTGTACCATGGGGTAAATGTGACACTGAGCAGGGTAGTGGGTAGTCCCTTCACACAAGAAACAAGTAATCTGTCTAGTTGGGCATTCTTCAGTTGGGTGACTTCCTTCACAATTAGGGCATTCATCCTTGTGTTCCTTATGGGTGTGTCCGATTTGTCCACAAATCTTGCATGCACAAGGTTTCTTCATATCCTTTCCATAAGGCTTCAACTTCTGGGACACAAACTGAGACTTTAGCAAAGTCAACTTAAATTCTTTCCAAGTGGTTACTCCTTGCCATCCATTGATGGTTTGGTACATCCTCCACCAAGTAGCAGCACCTCTTTCAAAGCATTGAAGAGCATGCTGGGCCATATCCTTTCCGACTATAGGGTTGTTCTCCATATGATCCTCCATGTTCTGAATCCATCGGTCTGTCTCCAATTGACTCATCGGTCCAGAAAATACAAGCTCATCTCCATTCATCCTCTATTGGGTTCAAGGGTTTGGGGTGAGATAAGAGAGATCAAGAGAGAGGAATGCACACAATACAAACAAAAGTTTTGAAAAGACAGATTTTGTTGTGGCTGTCGAAAAAACATCAAACAAATGACAGCTCACAAACGTCGCATCTAACGTAGGTATATAATAGGGGTTTGGTCTTCTAAAGGTCAATGAATCTTCAACGTCTCCAAACTCTTCAAGTCTTTGTTCA
The DNA here is from genome assembly GCF_002162155.2 of Triticum dicoccoides. NCBI lineage: Eukaryota > Viridiplantae > Streptophyta > Magnoliopsida > Poales > Poaceae > Triticum > Triticum dicoccoides. The sequence continues at coordinate 4,812 of NW_021315559.1, read as the reverse complement.
TGCCTCCAATGGCTTCTTCCAATCGTGCTTGTCCTGCTCAAGTTCTTTTGCCAGATCATCTCTGTTGACGCGAAGTCTCTCGCGACGTCCTTCAATATTTCTGGAGTTACGTTCCAACTGCCGGTTTCAACATCCTTGGCATGAGCCATGGTCATACTGTCCTTTAGTTCCTGACAAATCTCCGGTATCTCAAGGTTTTACTTCTCTAGCTTGGCTGCTTTCAACTTCTGGTCTTAAGTTCTTCACGAAATGCTTCCTTGTCTAATACGACTTCCTGGAGCTCCACCTTAAACTTCTTGATGTAATACTCCAGATCCTGGTGATACACCGGCTAGGGTTAAAACTTCATATTATGATAGGTGCTCCGTCAGCCTTCTTCCATCAAATCCATTCTGAAGACTTGCATCCTTAACTCAGCACGGTGACAATAGCATTAGCGGGTGATGACATCACGGATAACCGTGTTTCTGCCCTTGTCATTGCCATGAGCTAATAACTCCTGCCTTAGGGTTCTCTTGACAAAACTTTGAGTTACTAACTCTCCATGCTCCGGTCTTTCTCCGATACACCTTGATCTCGGTATTGATAACTTCCATAGTCTGCCAGGTTCCATAAAGGTAGCCTTCCTGGGTCATACAAATTTGGGAATTCTTCAGAGCCTTCAAATTCTCCAAGTCTTCGGAGTCTTCAACAGTTGTAGTTTCCATTTACACGGTAAAATCCTCTTCATTCCAAATGGTCTTAGTTGTCCGATATCTTGTCTCCTTGGAGTGGTCTCATCAGTCAAATCTTCGAGTGGTCAAAAGGGAAAAGGGGTATGGTCTCACTAAAAAGGGAATATTTTGAATAAACTCAGAAAAGAAGAGAGGTAAAAGATCTTTTTGAAAATGAAGTTGTAGAGAAAAATCTTTCCTATGGGCTTGTCATTTTCTAGGGTCACGTCCTACAGTCAACATGTGCTCTGATACCATCTTGTAGCGACCCGACCCGAATGGATCAAGTCTCTGTGCTTATGTGTCATCCCTGGATCAGTATGCTGACACACACAGTACTCGAAGGATTTATAACAGAGGTAAATCACATGTATAAAGTAACGTAAATACTATTACCTCAATCCAAAATATAGCGGAAGCAACAAGGTTGTGGATTCCCATCAACACCAACGGCAAAGTTGAGTATAGGAAATCGTAACCCTAACGTACCACTTACTCGTCGTCTGAAAAGTCTGCAACATGAAAAGTTGCAGCCCGAAAACGGGTCAGCACATGGAATATGCTGGCAATGTAACACATAGAGAGTAATGAAAGAATAGGATATACTACATGCATATTTGGCTAGTGGAAAGCTCTATGATTACAGTTTTTGCGAAAAGCCAATTTTTCCCTACTTCAAAGGAATAAAATTTATTTAACTATCATGGTGGTTGTTAAACATTGAGAATGGTTGACAGCATCCTCAATCCCAATTAAAAGTACTCATTAAACCCAAACAAATTATAATAAGTAACGTGTTGAGATCAACAGGATAATCCAAGAACTAGATACTCAAAATGTCCATAACCGGGGACACGGCTAATCATGATTAGTTTGTTACTCTGCAGAGGTTTGCGCACTTTTCCCACAAGACTCGATCGCCTCCGTTTGGTTTCTCGCACTACAGGGTGTTTGAGAAGGCGGATGACCGAGACATAGTCTTTCAGAAGCGCTAGCACCTTACATGTGGGGTAAACCGGTACACCTACATCCCCTACATCTGCTAGTCTACCCCGTAAGAGTTCGCACAACTTAGTCAACTATGCTAGAGCCCATAGTAGCATGTGGCTGCACACGGAAGTTTCTAGCATGAAAAATCTTATGATCCCTTTGAGCCTGGGTGGCAGTCCAAAAAAAATAAAAACAGGCAAGTCCTGATAGACATCAGGTGCCTCAATCCACCCAGATGTGTGTTTAAGTTGCCACCTTAGATAAACCATTAAAATTATCAATCTCACATCTGTCATGGATATCACTCACCCAATCCACGTCTACTAGCATAGCATAGCATAATAAGCAAACGTAGAAGTAACTCCCAAGGTTTTATAAGTAACAGGTAATAGGTACTACCTCAATTCTACTTCCCATCCCACAATTTAATTGGATCCTAATCATGCAATGTGAGAGGATTGATCTAATGCAATAAAACATGGGTTGTAGAAAAGATATGATCAAGTGTTACTTGCCTGCAATGTTGATGAAGATGATTCGCACTCAAAACTCTTGATAGATCTAATCGTCATACTCCGGTCAATCTATCGTAGGCAAGCAATAGTAACCACACAATAAGTACTCATCTAATGCACAGGGAAAAAATCGAACAAGAGAACGAACCAGAAAGTTCAACTTAAGAACTCCGGTTGCAAAGAAAGAACGAGCCGAACAAACGACGAAAAACAAACGGCGGAAGAAAACAACTCGGTTCTAGCAAGTTGAATCTAGGTCAAAATTTTACTGTAGCAAAAGCTTGTTCAAGTTGATTAGACGAAACGGCGGTTTCGAGATGAAACTCCAGGCGCTTGAATCACCTGATTCCGATAAACGAGCGAGAAGATAAACTAGAACGAAGATCAGATCTGAGATCGCGATCGCGGAATAAATCCGACGAGAAGAAAAAGAAGAACGGTTATACGAACAGACGTCGTTAACCGGGAAATAATCGGTGATCACGTTCGTTGAGACGAACGGTCCGAAAGAAGAACGAAAACCAATCTAGGGTTTTCGGGAAAAGAGATCGAAACGAAAAACCGATCTAGAACACCGGAACGGTTTAGCGAAAAATCGGAAAGAAAACGAATCGGTAGAGAAGAAAAGAATCGGAACGGTTTATAAGAAAAACCGAACCGAGGGAAAGAAGAGACGCGGCGCGGTACCTCCGGCGAACGGCGGCGACGGCGGCGTTGACGCAGGGCGGCGGCGGCGCGGTGACGCATGGTGGCGGTGGCGGCACTAGGGCGCGGGGTTGGGCGGCGTTGGGCGCGGCGGCGATGCACAAGGGCGGCGGCGCGGGTGAGAGGCGCGGGGTGAGGCGCGGCTTGGGTGGTGCGGCGGCGCGGCGTGGGTGTGGCGGCGCGGCGTGGGGCGGCGGAGAGGAGAGGAGAGGTGTTGGTTTGATGTGTTTAGAGGGGGGGTGCTTGGGTATTTATATTGGGGAGGGGAGGGTTTTGCTTGGGGTAGGGGACAAGAAATAGACTAGGATTAGGAAACAAAAGGAAAAGATCTAGAAATAGATACGGAATAAACGAACATAGGACAAGAGTCCTACTAAGACTAGGAAAGAAAGAAGCGGCGGCTCCCTGGTGCACGCGCGCTATGGCCTCTTGGCCGGCCGGCGGCTAGTGGCTTGGGCCTTTGGCCCAAGGCGCTGCAGATTTTTTTTTAAACGGTCTCGCGCGCAGAAAAATAAATAAAAGAAAATCTAAACGAACTCCAAAATTTAATAAAGTAAATTTTCCCCGACTCCTAAAAATGAGCCGAACAAAATGAACTTTTCTCCGGACCTAAAATAAAATTTTCAAAAACGCGCATTTTCCCTATCCGAATAAAATGCAAATAAAACTCCGGCAAACAAAATTTGATCTATTTATTAAATCTTCATTTTCCTAAATTTGGGAAAGTCATATTATTCCCTCTCTTATATTTTTGATAACGGAAAATAATTGAAGATGAAATAAATAAATCAAATGATCCTCTTTTCAATTCGAGAAAACTCTCAAATATGAAAATAACGAAATCTCCAACTCTCTCCAAGGGTCCTTGAGTTGCGTGAAATTTCTAGGATCGACCAAAATGCAAGAAAATAAAATATGCAGGATGATCTATTCCAAATTGAAAATAAATTCAAAGGGGCTTTGAATTTAATTCTTTGAAACTTCCAACTCATATTTCATATAATTTGAAGAAGTCATTTTATCTTCTCTCGTGAAAATCATTGAGTTGCTTAAAGTTTCTGAATTGGAAATATTTCCAAATGAAATTCAATTATTTTTCAAACACCCTTTTTCATTTTTAAATGGAAGAAGTCATGTCATCTTCTCTCTAGGGTTTTGTGTTTGAAAAGCATTTGAATTCACGGAGATCAGAAAGCAAATATGAAAGTTTGGGAAAGTCCTTTTATTCCCTCTCATTTAACTTTCAAAAAGTTTCGAATTCACTCACTTTCAGTCAATCAATCAAGCAATCAATCAAATCTATCTATTTGTTTATAACATTCCAAAATTTAGAATTTTGGGATGTTACATACATTGCCAGCATATTCCATGTGCTGACCCGTTTTCGGGCTGCAACGTTAATGTTGCAGACTTTTCAGACGACGATTGAGGTGCGTTTAGGTCGTGGTTCTATACTCAGTGATGCCGATGGAGTTGATGGACTCACTTATCTTCCGAGTCTTCCGCTGTTATCGATATTAGATGGCCTTCAGCCATATTTATTGTAATAAGTTCTTTTTCAGCCATCGATGTAATAAGTGTGTGATTGCAACTCTGCTATAAAACCTCGATGTACTGTGTGGTGTCAGCATTACTGATCCAGGGATGACACCGTAGCACAGTAGACGTGATCCATTCGGGTCAGGTCGCTACAGAATAACAGCAACAGCAAGAACAAAAAGAACAACAGCAACAGCAACAACAGCAACAGCAACAGCAACAGCAACAACAACGGCAACAGCAACAACAACAGCAACAACAACAGCAGCAGCAACAACAACAACACAACAACAACAACAACAACAACAACAACAACAACAACAACAACGGTTACAGCAACTGTTACAACA
>NW_021315558.1:0-2170 GCF_002162155.2 Triticum dicoccoides | reverse complement strand
AGTTCAGTTTCTACCTCTGTATGTTAATTATTGATCTCGAGACCTTGATATTGTGCTTCTGAGTGGCTATGCCACCATTTTTGTAGCATGTCTCAAATCTTTTTGAGCATTTATAGCCGTTATGCTGTCCGAGTCATCCCAGGTTTCTAAATAGTCTGATGCATTTGCAAATCCCTTCTTCCCATTCCCGATGTCCTTTTGGTCAGATTAATCACACAAATTAGTGAGTTAAGGTACTTTATTGCCTCGACATATATGTTGGAGTTAATAATTATAACCCTAAGTGCTTAGGGGATCATCTAGTGGTCTAGCCATGATCTGTGTTTCCAGTGTGATGATTCTGGCCTTTATTCTCGAAAGCATCCCGTGATGCTACTTAGTAGTAGGTATTCTATTCCTGGGTTCTTGAACCCGAGATTCACTCTACTTACTTCATGTTGATAGTGTTTGCTAGCTCCTTTAGGATATTAGTAACCTTGTGATAGTCCTCGAGGTCCGTGGTATTTCCTTCTTCCAAATACCATGAACCATTCAGGCAGAAGTTATTGGATCAAAAGATCTCAATTAGAGTACTCTTGAGGAGTTCTCCATTCATAAATTGTGACTCTGCCAGTCCTACCTCTCCGCATGGGTTATCCGGAAGAAACATGTGGAACTTGGTTCGACATACTAGTCTATGCATCCACAACTCAGAAAATTATACGTTCTTTGAGTTGTCCCTCTTAGTTGTCTTCTGACCCTCGTCTATCATTTGATAGTCAAGAGTATGCGTGCATTCTTATTATTCTTGTGGTCCGTCGAGCCATTCTATTCTGGAATGACTAGGGGAAACAAACTCCAGTACCTTGTCCATCTCCAGGATTGGGTCAAAACAGTCATACTCCACAGATCAAATTGCTAATCTTGCTTTTGCTCTGTTCTACCTTAGAGTATTACCATCTTTATATCAAGAGTGTCATGGGAATTGCACACCACCCTATGAACTCTTGGTACAGTGATACTTCTTGCCATCATTGTTCATTCCTCGGTTCTTGTGTTATTGTAACCGGAATGTCGACAAGTGAATCGTGATGTGTGAAATCAATACTCCTAGCAACCTTGTTGCTGGTAGTTAAAGGACAATAATCTCATTCTTAGCGTGTTGGTTCTTGAATCATCCTTCTAAGACTGATCGTGCTACCTAGTCCTTATTTTGGTGCACCCTTCGATTGATGAGTTAGGATCTTGTCAAGTCCTCACTCATTTGATCATATCGTCTTGCCCTCAAAAGCAAGATTGTTCTCAAGCTTAGTAACATACCGGTGGTTCGTGACTTTCCAAATATCTTCTTGGAAGTGTTACCGGGTTGTTTCCTGACTGTTATGTTGAGCTCGTGATCAAGTTGGTTTCTTGTGAACCACCTTTTCCCCAAGAATCTGTGTTGGATATCCCTGAGCTAGTTGGTTAAGCTAGACAACAACTTGGAGAATTGGAAGATAAAAGCTTGCCTGACTTAGTTCGTTCCAAAGGGATATTCTTGTGTAGTGTGTGTTGAAGAAAGGTGATGTCTTCATTGATTGATCCTCGTGATCAATTGCTGGACCTATCGTCCTAGCCAAAACTTTGATTTGAGTATGGGCTATCCTCAAATCAAATCAGTACCAACGATGCTCGTAATGTTGTCTTACTCGTGGTTGATCCCTCGAGCATATACCATTACATCTTTTGGTCTGACCAATACTATCACCGTGTTCACATGATGGTGGAAGTCCAGTGATATGGAAATTCCGATGAATTGTTGTTGAGCCCATTGACAACATCCTTATCTCCTCCATGATTTTGTTGAACATTAAGCTAGTGTTGGAAACTTGTGTAAGCATTATCTTCATGACTCCTTCGTGAAGCATATGTTTGGACAAAAGAAGTGAGTCCCTCTAATTCATGTGCACTTGATGCAAGTTGCCGCCATGAATTTGAGAAGGCTTGTTTTACCTCCTCTGGAATCATCCCAAGTCAGTCATGCATGTGCGAAGTATTCTATGGTCTGATAGACTGATCATCCTCATTCCATATGTATCCCCTAGCACATCAAGCCACTGATTGATTTGTTCAAGGAGAAGGAGTTCCTTCTTAAGAGCAAGACTTATGCAAGGACTTCGATATCCTCGATGATGGTTTCCCTCTTGAACTC
>NW_021315557.1:0-2008 GCF_002162155.2 Triticum dicoccoides | reverse complement strand
TCATCATCATCATCTTCACTTATCCACCAAGTATGGCCTATAGCGATCAGACCTCAAACAGTCTAAGCTCTGTGCTTTAGTGTCATCCCTGGATCAGTAATGCTGACACGCACAGTACTTGAAGGATTTATAACAGAGTAGCAATCACACACTTATTACATCGAGTGTCTCAAAAGAGAACTTATTACAATAAATATGGCTTAAGGCCTTCTAAAAACAATAACAACGGAAGGCTTGGAAGATAAGTGAGTCCATCAACTCCAACGGCATCACTGAGTATAGAACCACGACCTAAAGGCACCTTACTCATCGTCTGAAAAGTCTGCAACATGACCGTTGCAGCCCGAAAACGGGTCAGCACGTGGAATATGCTGGCAATGTAACACACAGAGGTAATGATATATGGCTGGTGGAAAGCTCTATGGTTACAGTTTTGCATAAAGCCAATTTTTCCCTACTGCAAAGGAATAAATTTTTATTTAACTATCATGGTGGTTGTTAAACATTGAGAGTGTAGACACCCTCTCAATCCCAATTAAGCATCATCATTAAAACCCAACAAAATTGATTAAAGTAACATGATGAGATTCACATGATAATCCAAGTACTAGATACTCAAGATGTCCATAACCGGGGACACGGCTAACCATGATTAGTTTATACACTCTGCAGAGGTTTGCGCACTTTTCCCCACAAGACTTGATCTCCTCCGTTGGGATTCTCGCACTACATGGTGTTTGAGAAATGGATGACCGAGACATAGCCTTTCAGAAGCGCTAGCTCCTTACGATCGGGTAGACAGTTACACCTACTTTCCCCTACATCTGCTAGTCTACCACTGTAAGAGTTCGCACGACTTAGTCAACTATGCTAGAGCCCATAGTAGCTTGTGGCTGCACACGGAAGTTTCTCATGATCCCTTTGAGCCTGGGTGGCGGTCCATAAAGAAAACAGGCAATCGCTGGAATACCCAGGTGCCTCAATCCACCCAGATGTGTATTAAAGTTACCACCTTAAATAAACCATTAAATAACAATCTCACATCTGTCATGGATAGACTCACCCAATCCACGTCTACTAGCATAGCATGGCAATAAGCAAACGTAGAAGTAACTCCCAAGGGTTTGATAATAAAACAGGTAATAGGTACTACCTCATCTACTTCCCAAAACCCACAATTTAATTATATCCTAATCATGCAATGTTTGAGGATTGATCTAATGCAATAAAACTGGGTAGTAAAGAGGTATGATCAAAGTGTTACTTGCCTTGTTGATGATCCGTGAAACCTAGAGATTCAAAGTAGCAAGCGGCGCACTCCGAGTACTCTATCGCAAATAAACAAGCATACAACAAGTACTCATCTAATGCATAGGTAAAACTCAAATAAGAGAAGTAACCAGAAAGTTCAACTTAAGAACTCCGCTTTGCAAAAAGAAACAAATCGAACGAAGCAACGAAACACAAACGGCGAAACAAACAAGCTTCGTTTACTAATCTGGACCTAAGTCAAATTTTACAGAAGCAAAAACTTTTGAGTGGGTTAAACGGAAAGAGGGTTTCGAGACAAAACTCTAGGCGCTTGAATCGCCTGATTCCGATAAAAGAGCGGAAAGTTATACTAGAACGAAAATCGGATCAGAAATCGCGATCAGAAATAATCGCGGCAAATCCGAGAAAAGAAAAACTGACGAACAGATTAACGAACGAACGTTCGTTAATTGAAACTAAACGATGAATTCGTCCGTTAAAACGAACGAACGAGAGAATGCACGCTAAATAAATAAACTGATAGAATAAACCCATCTAATCTGGAAAAAACAAAAACTAGGGTTTCTAAAAAAACGGATCGGGTTTAAAAAAACGAACCACAGCGGCGGGGGCTATACCTCCGGCGAGGTGCTCGACGGGGCAGCGCGCCTCCAGCGGGGCGAGGGGAGGCGGCGTGGGCCTCCGGCGGCAGCGGCTGGCGTCGGCGACGGCGACGGGGATCGGGCGGCGGCGGGGC
>NW_021315556.1:0-911 GCF_002162155.2 Triticum dicoccoides | reverse complement strand
GAGCACTATAGAATTTCTGATGAGTATATGTTGTTGACATATTGTTGATCAGAAATGACGTAGAATTTCTGGAAAGCATATAGGGTTATTTTGAAAGTGTTTTTCAATGGAAAGCCTGGATTAAGCTACTTGAACATTGAGCATCAAGATCTATAAGGATAGATCAAAATGCTTAATAATACTTTCAAATGAGCACATACCTTGACATGATCTTGAAGGTGTTCAAGATGGACCAGTCAAAGAAGGAGTTCTTGCCTGAGTTGTAAGGTACGAAGTTAAGACTTAAAGCTCGACCACGGCAGAATAGAGAGAAAGGACGAAGATCGTCCCCTATGCTTAAGACGTAGGCTCTTCAGTATGCTATGCTGTGTACCGCACCTGAAGTGTGCCTTGCCATGAGTCAGTCAAGGGGTACAAGAGTGATCCATGAATGGATCACAAGACAGCGGTCAAAGTTATCCTTAGAAATTAGTGGACTAAGGAATTTTTCTCGATTATGGAGGTGGTAAAAGAGTTCGTCGTAAAGGGTTACGTCGATGCAAGCTTGACACCTATCCGGATAGCTCTGAGTAGAGATACCGGATACATATAATGGAGCAACAATTTAGAATAGCTCCAAGTAGAACAGTTATTTGGAATAGCTCCAAATAGAGCGTGGTAGCTGCATCTAGGAGATGACATAGAGATTTGTAAAACACACACGGATCTGAAAGGTTCAGACCCGTTGACTAAAACCTCTCTCACAAGCAACATGATCAAACTTAAAACTCATTGAGTATTAATCACATAGTGATGTGAACTAGACTACTGATTCTAGTAAACTCTTGGGTGTTAGTCACATGGCGATGTGACCTGTGAGTGTTAATCACATGGCGATGTGAACTAGATTATTGACTCTAGTGCAAGTGGGA
>NW_021315555.1:0-1284 GCF_002162155.2 Triticum dicoccoides | reverse complement strand
CAGACCTGAACCTCCGTCAGCAGAGATGGATGGAGACTGTTGCAGACTTTGATTTGGGTATTTCCTATACCCCAGGCAAGGCTAATGTAATGGCTGATGCCTTGAGCCGCAAGTCTTACTGCAACCACCTCCAGGTTCACAAAGTTCAGCCTTCACTTGTTGAAGAATTCAGAAAGCTAAACCTCCATATTGTTCCTCCGGGTGCACTCGCCCCCCCTCCTCCGGAGTTCCGCAAGATGAATCTCCGTGTTGTTTCCCAGGGCTCTCTCTATACCCTGGCTGTTGAACCCGATCTCGTGGGCACCATAAAGACAATGCAGGGATTTGACTCTGAAGTCTACAAGATTAAGCAAGACCTCAAAGAAGGAAGTCCCTCATCCTTCACTATTGCTGATGATGGCGCCTTGTACTTCAAAGGCCGCCTAGTGGTGCCGTGTAAGAAGGAAAACCTGAATATGACTCAGGAGGTTATGAAAGAAGCTCATGATACGCCTCTATGTATCCATCCTGGTAGTACGAAGATGTATCAAGACATTCGTTAGAGATTCTGGTGGTCTAACATGAAGCAAGACATTGCTCGTTATGTTGCTGAATGTGACGTTTGCCGTCGTATCAAAGCAGAACATCAAAGGCCTGCTGGAACTCTGCAACCTATATCTATTCCTGAATGGAAATGGGACCATGTCGAGATGGACTTCGTTACTGGATTCCCCAAATCGCAGAAAGGCAATGATGCTATTCTTGTCGTCATTGACCGACTTTCTAAAGTTGCACATTTTCTGGTTGTCAAGGAAACGATCACTGCTAGTCAGCTTGCAACTCTCTACATGTCCAGAATTGTATCGCTTCACGGTATTCCGCTGGTTATCAGTTCAGACCGTGGCAGTTTATTCACTTCAAGATTCTGGGCAAGTTTCCAAGAAGCTATGGGCACTCATCTGTCTTTCAGCACTGCTTTTCATCCTCAGTCACAAGGGCAAGTTGAACGTGTCAACCAAGTTCTCGAAGACATGCTTCGAGCTTGTGTTATTTCCTTCGGCAAGAAATGGGAGGAATCTCTTCCGTATGCTGAGTTCTCTTATAATAATAGCTATCAAGCTAGTCTGAAGATGGCCCCCTTCGAAGTGTTATATGGACGAAAGTGCCGAACCCCTCTGAACTGGTCAGAAACTGGGGAACGTCCACTCTTTGGTCCGGATATTATCCAACATGCCGAAGATCAAGTCCGCATTATTCGCGAGAATCTCAAGACTGCTCAGTCCCGCCAAAAGAGTAATTATGACC